>NC_141551.1:25435000-25647500 GCF_021556685.1 Rattus norvegicus | reverse complement strand
GGGGTGTCTGTAAGATAACAGGAGAGCATGGCACAGATGCAGGCAGGTGGGTAGCTGGAGGGAGGACTGTGTTTGATCTCTTCTGACTGCTTTAGGATGGCAGAGAGAATGCCAAGGGGTCATCTAGGTAGAGAATATGATTTAGCGGGATTCTGTTGGGCACCATGGGCAGTAATGATTTAAAGTGATACCCCCGATTGGTTCAGACGGGAACTGTTTCTCCATTGGCTCATGTGTTACAGACTTGGTCTCCATCCGATGATGTTACTAAGAGGTTAGTAGATCATGAAGCCGTTAACTTCTGTGATGGCGTCATCTACTGATAAGTTCATACTGAATGGACTTTGGGGGATAGGGCCAAGCTGCAGGAGGTGGGTCACTGGAGTTACAGCTCACAGTGTTCAGACCTGAGTTCTCTTTGCTTCCTGCTTACCTGAGATGAAACTAGTCATCGCCTCATGCTCCTGGAACTGCCACCATATGTACCTTAAACCACATGTGCTCAGCCATGGTGACATGATAAGTAGTTAATGTAGAAATGACCTAATATCCCGATGTTGTGATGTCCAAGTCTTCAATTGTGTGTTATCATTGGATGCCTGCATAAGGAAGACATGGTCAGTTGACTCTGTCCACACTCAGTGGACACTACAGAGGGGAGGATGTGTAAGGGACTTGGAGATGATTACAAGTACCTGACGGATGGCTAATAAAGGACGGAGTGAGGGGCTGAGGAAGTGACAATGGAGAGCTAACGGGACCACTGAGGCTGATGTTTTAATGTGGTCAGAGCATTAGAAGAGGGAGTCAGGGAAATAGGAGTTGCTGAGAGTAGGAGCCAGGAAATTCAAGTTTCTAACCAGACTCTTCCAGAGAGTAGAACGTTATCAGTTCTCAGAACCCACGGGTCTGTGCCGTAGGGCGAGTTAACTGCTCTGTGTTTGCGTCTTGGTTTTAAATGGTGACTGTGGTAGATTATATGGTGTAGAGCCATTAAAAGAGTCAACGAGTCTTAATAAAGTCTTCAGTAGTACCTGGCATCTGACTATGATGGGATATGATGGGATAGGAGTAATTAGATTCACCAAGTCCCTTTCTGTTGATATTTCCCAGGGTCTGTGAGTGACCATGATGGGGGCAGTGGTTCTTTATGAGGAGCCAATAGTGATTTGTTGAAACTGACTTCTGCTGAAAAAAATGGGGCTCCCTCCCTCTGTGCAGATAGTTCCAATGACAGGCTGTTGTTTTTGTCCACACTGAGAGGTTGCTCCAGTATAGAACTCAGGTTTTATTCATACCAAGGAGGAAATTAAAGCCATAACCTCTTAATGTTGATTAGAGTCCTTCAGTTCTGTACCCAGGGGTAATGAGCAAAGTACAAATAGCTGTTGTCTCAGACCCAGGCTTCGTGGAGTGCAAGTGTGAATTATGTTGAGTCCTTAATTCCCCAGAATGACCTGTTCTTTTTTCCCTTCCCTCCCCTTTCCTCCCCTCCCCTCCCCTCCCTTCCTTTTTGAGATCTGTGACACAGACTCTTTTTGACTTCTTAAACAAAGAAATTTTCATTATTTTAACATGCATATGGCAATACTTTCATGCAGAAAGCAAGATTAAACCCTCTCTCCTCCCCATGGCATAGGCCTGTAATCCTAGCCACTTGGAAGGCTGAGGCAGAAGAACCATTCAATATATATTTTGAAGGCTGGTGTCTTAGGGTTTTATTGCTGCTATGAAACACCATGACAAAAAACAAGTTGGGGAGGAAGGTGTTTATTTGGTTTACATCTCCAGATCACAATTCATCGTTGGAGGAAGTCTGGACAGGAACTAAAGCAGGGCAGGAACCTGGAGGCAGGAGCTAATGCAGAGGCTGTGGAGGATGCTGCTTACTGGCTTGCTCCTCATGGCTTGATCAGCCTGCTTATTATAGAACCCAGGATCACCAGTCCACGGATGGCCCCACCTACAGTGGGCTGGATGCTGCCCCCTCTCCCCACATTGATCACTAATTGAGAAAATGCCTTACAGCTGGATCTCATGGAGGCATTTACTCAAGGGAGGCTCCTTCCTCTCTGATGACTGTAGCTTGTGTCACATTGATGCCCAAAGCCAGCCAGTACAGTTGGGATATCGATTATTGAACAGTATGAGAATTTAAAATTTTAATCCTGAGACTTTTGCCTGGAAAATTGATGACTTGTGATATCATTAGCTAAGGTGCATAAAAGAAACCCATGGCGTTCAGCCAAGACGGTGAGAGACAAGGAAGGCTCTGTCAATTTCTCCTAGTTACACCAGTGCTGTTATTAAGATTGACAGGCCAGGGTGGAAGGATACCTGGCTGCTTGCCTCGTGTCCTGGAGAAAGAGTGAGAGCAGTAGGACAGTGGTCATGCTGAGGAACTGGGTGTTTGGGGTTTATGGTAATAAGCAGGATTCATGAACTGGGAATGAGACAGTGTCTTAGTTAAGGTTCTACTGCTGTGAACAGATACCATGACCAAGGCAACTCTGTAAGGACAACATTTAATTGGGGCTGGTTTACAGAGGTTCAGTCCATTATCATCAAGGCAAAAGCATGGCAGCATCTAAGCAGGCAGAGTGCAGAACTGAGAGTTCTACATCTTCATCTGAAGGTTGTTAGCTGAACACTGGCTTCCAGGCAGATAGGGTGAGGGTCTTGAGCTCATGCCCACAGTGACACACCTACTCCAACAAGGCCACACCCATTCTAACAAGGCCACACCTCCAAATAGTGCCACTCCCTGGGCCAAGCATATTCAAACCATGACAGACAGAAAGGTATGTTTTGATTTATTGCTATCTTTGTATAGAATAGGATCCAGTCCAGTTTCTCTCTCTCTCTCTCTCTCTCTCTCTCTCTCTCTCTCTCTCACACACACACACACACACACACACACACACACACACACACACACACACACAAGAGAGGGTTTAAAATAGAAGGGAACTAGGAGGAAAAGTGACACTGGACTGAGATGCTCACAGTGAATATAGGCTGTTTCTCCTTGGAACCATGTGGCTAGGCAAGATGGCAGTGCACCCTAGCCCAGTCCAGAAATGCCACACCCTGGTGGTCAGCGTCACATAGTGCAATCCTGGAATCTTTGCGTATCTGTTTACTCCCACACTGTGTGGGTGAAAGGACTAGTGTAAGCCCCACTTTTTTTTCTTTCTAAAAATTATCTATCAGCCTGAATTTTGTTACTATGACAGTACTTGTGTCGAGACTGGTACATTACCAAGTAGATTCAGTGTTATGTGTGATCCAAGGGCTAGATGTCCAAGACGAGGCAGACGCACTAGGCCTTGTGCTGTGTCATAACGGGTGAACAAGAGGAAGAGGCAAAGCCGGAAGAGAAGCCTTGCTTCGTAACAACCCTGCTCCCATTCATAATCCTTCCCCAGGAAAGCAGCATCAGTTCACTCAGGAGGGCGGCACCTCATGAACTAATCATCTCTCCAAGGTCACACTCTCTTGGTTACACTGGGGACCAATTTCATCAAGAGTGTTGGGAGAGGACAAATGGTGTCCTAACCACAGCACCGTGCTCGTGAATACTGATGCCATAGCTACCGGGCAGCACCAAATGTAATACGCTGGCTGCTCCCTTGCAAAGGAATATATCGTCACCCAAAAGCAGGTTCACTCGCCTTAACCACAGTTGGGGAGGGTTAGGGAGGTGGTTCAGTTGGTGAAGTGCCCTGACTTGGGTTCCCCAGCACTTACATAAGTGCTGGGCAGGGTGAGGCTTGCCTATAACCCCAAGGGGTGTGGTGCGGTTAGGCAGATCCCTGGAGTTCATTGGCTGACTAACCTAGCCAAGTTAGCGACCTGCAGGCTCAGTGAAAGACTCTGTCTCAAAAAAAAAAAAAAAAAGAAGGTGGAACAGAAAATTAGGAGGAGTTGGGAAGGTCTATGACAAATACATAGTATGCATGTATTAAATTCTCAATTAATAAAAATATACAAAATAGTAAGAACGAGGAGAAGAAACTGAGGACATCTGATACAGACCTCTAGCCTCCACATTCTTCTGCATAAACACACAGGTACACCACATCCACACAGACACACATGTATTTTATAACACACACGGGCATTAGATACAATTGATGTGTATTTTTCTAACAACAACAACAACAGCAACAACAACACCAACTGTAGCATAAACAGATATAGGATGTTGGGGTGATCGACGTGTACTTTATAACAACACACACACAGAGGCATTCCCAACATAAAATATAACGGACATGTATTTTATAGCAATATAAGGTTCTTTATCCCCGTACATAAATCTTGAGGAGTTTTTAATGAACAATTGTTCAGTGTTTTTCTCTTAGTAAAGACTTTTTGCATTTCCCTTGGAGTTTTCTTCGTGTCTAATTTTAATAGCATGTATATACACATTTTAGTGCTTTTCTCGTGCTCTAAATTGTAATTCTGTGTCTGTGTGTCACTAGCTAGGCTTTAAGTACCTTGAGGTTAGAGGCAGGCCCATCTTACTACCCAGAACGGTGCCTGGTGTGACGTATAAGGGATGTGAATAGACAGTGTTCTGTGCATGTTAAGCAGTGTAAAGCCTACCCTGAAACCTTAAGATTGGCACCGTGTGTTCAGTAGCAAGTGTCTGCACCCTTTTTCCTCCTGGGGTTGAGCAGCAGCCTGGTATGTTCAATGTGACCAGACACGTGCTGCGTTTGATGGCTTGTTGATAACTCGTGGTGACAAGTGCCATCGGACGGTGGCTGCTGTTGTTCCAAGGTCGTATCTTTCCCTTGGTTGAACATAAGTGGATTTTGCATCTGAGGATGTTGGCTTGTGAAGCCTGGTAGATTGTGTTTATTATTTACGTTCCGGAGCATTTATCATTGTCTGACCTCCGTCACCTCTGCCTTCCATTTTGATAAAATGAGATTTGTGCCTGGCAAGCCCTGGATGGATGCTTAAGGATCTGACGTGCAGGGAGTTGATTGAATGGCCTTTGATTGAGTCTTGCTTTTCTTCGCTTTGTGCAGAATTGTAATTTTTTATCTCAGCTCCAGGGCTTTATTGTGCTTTTTTACATAAAAATTTAATCATTCTCATGGACAGAGGTTAAACTGTCTAGGTTATCATTACTGGGCTTTGTTTGATACACCAAGGGTTCTTTCCTATCCTGTTGAGATAAAAACTTCCTTTCTGGTTTCTTCTCATGGCCTTTTCAGTGTTAAAAAACAAACAGTTTTCTGAAGTCAGAAATCCAGAAAATAACAGTGTACACACGCATTGAGCATCATGGTGCACCATTGATAGATGAACTTTTATGTTCTTGCCTACCAGCCAAAAATAAGCATTAGAAAGCAGTTCATTACCCAAAATGCCTTGAACTGAAGAGCACATAAAATTTGATACTTTGGAATTATTTTGGAAGATGAAGTTTAGAAGTGTTGCTCTTACTGGGTCCCTCCTGGTGTCAGTCTCCCTTCCCATTCCCCTATTCCTCCTTTGGTGCTGTCTGTGTCCTCTCTGTCTCTCTGTCTCTCTCTGTCTCTGTCTCTCTCTCTGTCTCTGTCTCTCTCTGTCTCTGTCTCTCTCTGTCTCTGTCTCTGTCTCTCTCTGTCTCTCTCTGTCTCTGTCTCTCTCTGTCTCTCTCTCTGTCTCTCTCTCTCTGTCTCTGTCTCTCTCTGTCTCTCTCTCTCTGTCTCTGTCTCTCTCTCTCTCTGTCTCTCCCCCCCCCCTGTGTGTGTGAGATACAAGGCCTAAAATTAAAATCCAGTATTTGGAGTGCTTTACCTCTGGCAAAGATGAGAACCTCTAAGGGCCTATCTGCCTCCAATTCTTGCTCTCATGGGCTTTTATGAATGGGTCACCAGCCGTCAATGACACCTTGAGCCCATCTTGGTGGCATCTAAGAGAAGAGACACGCTGAGCTGCAGAACTATGAGATAATAATACTTTGTTGTTATTTTATTTGTTTTTGTTTTTCTTTTCTTTTTTTCGGAGCTGGGGACCGAACCCAGGGCCTTGCGTTTGCTAGGCAAGCGCTCTACCACTGAGCTAAATCCCCAACCCCTTGTTGTTATTTTAAATATCACCTCCCCCCCCCCCAATCTGTTATGTAGCCATAGAAGTCTAAGCGACTGCTGTGTTTCTTTAGCTTTCCCTCCGGAAAAAAATAGGCATACTTAAATTTTTAAAAATTATTTATTAATCGCCCCCACATATGTGTGTACTTGTTTGTTTTTTGTTTTCTTTTCTTTTCTTTGGAGCTGGGGACCGAACCCAGGGCCTTGTGCTTGCTAGGCAAGTGCTCTACCGCTGAGCTAAATCCCCAACCCCATGTGTGCACTTGTAAGATGAGTATGATATGTGCGTGTGAGGATGGTCATGTGCCATGTTCCATGCATCAAACTCAGGCTTGACAGCGATCGCTGTTACCCTTGGGCCACCTCAGCCTCAAACCTTTCTACTTAACACCAAAGGAAAGAAATAGTCCAGCTCCTGTGCTTTCGTCTCATGGGAAGGATCCTTAGTTTTTTATACAAAGGAGAATGAGTCTGTTTTGTGTCCTAGCACAGTAACAGTGGGTTGATTTTGCTGTACACCATGCGCCCGAATTTCCCAGTGAACCAGAGTTTTAGCACCAAGACAGCCTCTTCTATCATAGTGGGCTCCCGGGAACCCCCCCTGCTTCAAATAACTCTTCTGCTTTAAAGGTGACTCTAGGCCTGGCTGCGTGTGTGCAAGGCCGGACAGCAAACTCTGTTTTAAGTCAGTGCATTTGTGTCTGTTGGTTACTTTGTAACGTCTTAGGAATGTAACATCTCACTGCCGTGAGAGACAGTGGCAAATGATGCAGATGAATTGAGGCTGGTGCTGCAGAGACGGGACTAACTGGGGCACTAGGTATGAAAGCTTATCATATATAATGTGAAGTGGAAGGTAAGGGGATTGCATAACATCAGAACCACCTTATATAACAGTTCACCCAAGGCAGGGGGAGGAAACACTGGTAGATAGGTTCTCCAGGACTTTTCTTGCAGCCCCTGAATCTTTCAGGGGTGTCAGGGTGGAACTGAGTGATCTCATGAGGATAAGGGCAGGAGTGCTAGGAGTTTGGAGGCCATAGTTGTAAAGTGCCAGCTCCTCCCTCCTTGCTGTTAAGAATGGTGCCTTATTTAGACAGACAAAGATGGCACGCGTGCGTGCGTGCGTGCGTGCGTGTGTGTGTGTGCATGTGTTCGGTCCTCCATATTTGTCTAGGATAAATAAACGATGGAAAGGCTTCAACTTTTTACCCCATGGGCCCTTCAGTGCCTTCTGTGGAACCTTTCTACCTTCTTTGGGCTTCTGTGGCTTCTCCTTTCTACTCTTGCAGATGGAGAGCTGAGGCTGGAGGCTGGCTTCTTTTGGTGATCTTTGTTTCACAGAAAAAAAAAAAAGGAAGACCTTCTGCAGAGCCAAGAATTTTCCTATTCCTGTCTGCAATCCTATTCCTTAAAGATTGATTTGAATTAATAAGCTGATACCTTAGATGGGCTAAGGCCGGTTCCCAGGAGTGAGCGGCACACCTTAATAGCAATCGAGTGTTGCATGGATGAGGGTGAGCCAGCAGATAAAGGCTTTATGTGAGTTGCTCTGTTTACTCCGCATAGAAACGCGGTGGGGAGGGATATCCAGGGTTTTCCAGTTCTTTGTCTCCTATTACATGATGATGGCCGGGAGATCGAGGAAGAAATCCCTGTGGATCTTTTGCTCCAGGGTTCAGGTCCTCAGCTGAGCTGAGCTCCTCTCATGGATCCTGAATGATGATTTGAGTTGAATTGATTTTCTTCTTCCTGATCCCCAGTAGCAACTGTTCCAGGGCAGGGAGCAGCTAATGAAGAGGTAGCCACTGCCTTCCAAGTAACCCAGCTCATTCATACGTGTCTGGCTGTTACCCACCCGACAGCGAGTGCAGGCCGGCTGAGAAGCGTTTGCTGCCCTGGCTCTCCGGGCACCAGCAGCGAGTGCTTTTCTCTTTCCTCAGCGTTCTGGCTGCAGAGCACTCCTTGGTGTGTTTGCGGCCGTGACGTGTTGCATGGTTAAGTGTTTACGTGTCAACAACTATTTAAATGCCATTGGAGTAATGCTTGAGACAAGCCTTATGCGAAGGCTGGCGACACGTGTCTAACTGTTATGACTCCCCTTTCTGTCTCACAGTATTGGCTGGATCCCGCAAAAACTCTTGCAGAACACAAGGAACTAATCAACAGTAGGTATTTGATTCTAATTTTTCGAGAGGGTGGTATGGGCAGAGTGAACTGTGTGTGATTAGTTTAGCGCTGGTGAGGGAACAGCGGGACCAGAGAGCAGCACTGAGCTGTGTGCTGTGAGGCTCTCTGCAGACTGGGGGGTGGGGGTGGGCTTAATTTAATCATAAGCTCGGCCGATCTCATGACTGTATGAAGAAGTCCTAGGGATGCACACTCTTCGTTTTTATCTGTGACTTTCCTCTATGTTTGTCTTTGAAACCTTAAAAAGGTGAAAGGCAGAGAGGAAAGCATTTGGTTATGGAGTGTTTCGTTATCCAGGGGACACCCTGTGACTTGTAAAGTTTCTGTGACTTCGGACAGAGATCGTTCCTTGTCAGGAGTTCTCTTTTGGAATGGTCAATATGAATTAATTGGAAGATTTGTTGTAATTAAGTAGTATTCTTTAATCTTTTTTAAAAGATTTATTTTTATTGTATATGAGCACACTGCAGCTGTCTTCAGACACACCAGATCCCATTACAGATGGTTGCGAGCCACCATGTGGTCACTGGGATTTGAACTCAGGACCTCTGGAAGAGCAGTTGGTGCTCTAACCACTGAGCCATCATCTCTCCAGCCCCATATTCTTTAATCTTAATATCCATACCCAAGGTTTTTTCATAAACACATGCGCAAATTTAAGTATGCAAAAGAATAACCCTTTAACAAATTTTTGTGGTAAAATTAGGGAAGTTAAACATTTGAAACATCTTGTGTGTAATTCCGTGACATTTCATAATTCACATTGTTGTGACTCTTGTCATCCACATCATTTTCATTATCCCAGACTGAGCTCTGAGGCTAACTGAGCATTGTATTTAAATTGTGACTGACTGCCAGTCAGAACTAGTGGGCCCCTCTGCCTTTATGATCCGTCTCTCCTATGCCTGTGGGCCCTTTCTCTGTAGTGATGTCAGTTGTGTGAGCTTCCGCGGATCCCAGCACAGGAATCAACTACGCCTCAGAAAGGAACTAAAGGAACTAGAAACCCAAACTGCAGGACCCTCAGGAGCATGTGCAGATTCTCTGAACATCAGCGTCATTGTCACCTTTCTCACCTCCTACCTGTCTGATGGAAATCCACAACATTTACAAAGTATAGCCTGGCCCATCTGAACCAATTAAAAACAATAACCCCCAGAAGCTCAGAACAATTTCAGGAATAATTATTTTAAAAGTAACTTGTGGGTTTCTCATATAAGGAAAAACTGAGGTAATAAAAAATGTAAACGGGCTGGAGAGATGGCTCAGAGGTTAAGAGCACTGACTGCTCTTCCTGAGGTCCTGAGTTCAATCCCAGCAACCACATGGTGGCTCACAACCATCTGTAATGGGATCCGATGCCCTCTTCTGGTGTGTCTGAAGACAGCAACAGTGTACTCACATACATGAAACAAATAAATAAATCTTTAAAAAACAAACAAAAAAAATGTAAACTTCTTAATGGGATACAGTGTCTCATGCCCATAATCCTAGTACTGTAGAGGCTGAGGCATGGGGGTTGCCACCAGTGGAGCCAGCTTGGGCTACATAGTAAGTTCTTGTTTCAACAGGAAGCAGACAGACACAGGGGCTAGTGAGATGTCCCAGTGCTACTCTGCCAGAGGACCTAAGTTTGATTCCCAGTACCTACATGACAGCTCATATCCTGTACGACCCCAGCCCCAGAGGATCCATTCTTGTCTTCTAGGGCTGTAGATTTCCCTACCAAGTGCTCCAGATGAGTTTGCTCCAAAGGTCAGTCTTTCTAGACAGAGCACACACGGTACCACATACCAGGCATGGGTAGGCTTGCTGCTCATCCTTGTGGTTTCAGGCAAGCTGCTTTGCTTGTTTGTGGCTGAGAATGAAATATTCATGAACTTTGGTTGTTGTTTGAGACAGGCTCTCACTGTATATCCCTGACTGGCTTGGAACTCACTATGGACCAGGCTGGTCTTGAACTCACAGAGATCCACCCATCTCTACCTCGTGAGTGCTGATATTAAAGACCTGGACCGACACTGGTCAATACGAACTGACACAAGCCCCTCCCCACGTCAGTGGAAAAGGCCAAAGTCCTCAAAGAAAATTAACTCAAGCCGAGTGTTTTTCACTGTGCATTTTTCAAGTTTCTGCTTAGCTGCTCGTGACTAGACACAGATGAGACGTCTGTGCTGGGTAGGGTCATCTGTCACGTTCCACTGAATGAAAGTAGCTTTGGAGTCTATAGAATGTCTCTTCCCTTTATCCACCTCTCAGTGGCATGCGAGCCTCCCTGCCCCCCTGGGCGCCAGAGACCAGCCGCCTGGCCTGAGGGCACAGGCTCACCCATCTGCTCAGCTTGACTGAAGCAGACCATCAGCCATCCCTGGGCTTCCTGGCTCTTCTAAATATTTAATACTCATCTCCCTCATGTCTGTGTTCAGGGGGAGTAGCGTGTTTGTCAGAAGTACAAGCGGGGATTGAATACACATAAAACCCAGATATATGGAGTTGCGATAGGAAATTAGACTAAAAGTCTTACAATGTAACCTTTGTAAGAAAGCATTAAGTGTAAGGAGTAGCTCATGAAGGAAGGCAGAGCTGGGGGTGGGGGATGGGCCTGCTCTTGATGCCCTGGGTGTTCAGTTAATACAGCTTTGGAAGAGAGTACAAAACATGTGTGACTATGTGATAATAGCTAATAATGTGGTTTGGATATTATAAATTAGCTTTATTTTTATGGCTTGTTCTCCCACCCCCCAGCTTGTAAGTTATGACTTTCATTTATTTAACTAAAAATGAAAGAAGACTAGAGTTTCTTTGTATCTGTTGTATGCTTTCACTAGGCTCCTGGCCCCATGCTTTCTGGGTAGGGGGCGGAGCCCTTGTTGAATCAGTCAGTTGCAACACTGACTGACAATTAATTGGAACGCCAAATAAAAAGTTCCTTTTGAAACAGAGGAGGGGTCTGGCAGTTGGGCCGTGGAGGCAGGAGGATCAGGACTTTACATCAGCCTCAGCTGTACTGGAGATTTGAGGCCAGTGTGAGCTGCATGAGACCCTGTCTTAAAACAAAACCGATGCATATTAGAGCTATTAGTAATTACTGCCAGCTTGGAAACCAGTGCAGACCACATCCATTCACTCAGCGATGAAAACTACTTCTAGGAACAGCGTACTATAATAACAGTACCCCAGGGACCCTCCTTATAAATAAAGCACACTGTGTTTATTTGATCTTTACCAATTGAAGGTGCAATTCCAGGCTTTGGTTTTGAATGTTGAATTTTGTTGTTTGCTGTGTGTGGTAAATAAATGAAAAGAAATATCTTTTTGCATAGGAGAGACTATGTTCTTTGAGAACAGTTTGAGGGGCTAGAGAGATGACTCAGTGGTTAATAGTCCTGGCTGCTCTTAAAGAGGTCCTGGGTTTGGTTCCTGGTTCCCAGATGCAGTTCCCAACAACCTATACATTGAGTTGCAGGGATCTGACTCCTTCTTCTGACCTCTGAGGTAACAGACACACATATAAGCAGGCAAACATTCACGCACGAAAATGGAATAAATGAATCAAATGAATCTTAACAAAAATTAAAAATAGTTTAAGAGTGTACCACATATTGTGCTGTCTCATAGCCTCTCTGGTAATTATTTGGTTTAAGAAATACACATGATTGAGAAAGTTCTAGCTAATTGATTTACAGAATTTTGCTTCTTCCTCTTACCCACTGTTGCCACGGTTTAAATTCTCTCGTGTGTTTTTCCTGACACAAACAACATAGATTAACTTTTTTCCCCTATGAGGTGTCAGGTTTTGTGCTCAGGACTGTAGACTGGCCGCCCTCTCCACACCAGTATGTACAAATCTCTATCTGTTTTGGTGTCCTGGGGCTGGTCCACTGTCCCTCGCCTGTGGCTGACTGACATGGTCCCCTCTGCAGCTCTGCACTTAGAAAAAGAATTTTTATATACAGTTGAAGTGATGAGCGGATGGTTTTTAAAAAAAATTATTTGTCAACATGCTTTTTTGATTATGAAAACAATCTTTCCCTCCTCCCACCTTCCTTCCTTCATGAGTAACTCAAAATAGAAACTGATAAAAATCGTATATAGACTGTCCAATCAGCTTTAAGAACCAGTAACATTGTAGTATGTTTGTAAGTGTTTTCCGTGTTTGTGTGTGAACATGCACTTGCTTTCGGTAGTCTTGACCTTAACTTTTCCATCTTGTATTCTTGTATCTTTAGAAATATTTTGGAAACCTACTTGTGTATGTATGTGTGTCTGCATGTATCCATTGTGTGTATGGGTAGGTGTGTGTGCCTACATGCACACACTAGAAAGGGGTACTTTATTCCCTCAAGACAGGGTCCTTTATGGCACCTGACTGGCAGTCAGAAAGCCCCCCAAAAACTCCCATCTCAGCCCCACACAGTGCTGAGGCCGCAGACACAATTGAACTATATCCAGCTTTTTGCACTGATGTTGGGGTTTGAACTCAGATCCTCTTGTTTATATAGCGAGCACTTTTACCCACTGAGCCATTTCCCTAGCCCCGAATTTTGTTCCCCTCCACCAAGTAAAGAACCTTCCATTTTAGCAATTTAAATTTAAAATCATCAATAGGTTTTAGAAAATGTGTATAAGTTAGGCATGGCGGTACATTAGGGTAGTTTAATTCCAACAGTGGGGACACGGGGGTAGGTGGATCTCTGTGAATTCAAGGCCAGCCTGGTCTGCATAGCAGGTCTCAGTCAGGCCAGCCAGAACTACATAGAGATGCTGACTCATACACGCGTCACACGTGCGCATGAACACGCATACACGCATACACACACACACACACTCACACACACACTCACAGTGTCAGTGGATACATAGTATACCTAGAGGTAAGTTGTAATATTAATATTATTTAATATGAGAGCGTAAAGCTTAGAATATAATTTGTATGTAAGTGAACTGTCAACTGCTTGAAATAGATGGTTTTCATATTTAATGCATTCTCCATATGTGAATATAATTATTTGTTCCTTATTACAGTGCAACGTTGGTTATAATATGAAGTGTAACTAGCTTTCACTGTTTTTTTTTAAGCTGGACCTCCGTATACTTTGTATTTTGGTATTAAATTCTATGCTGAAGATCCATGTAAGCTCAAAGAAGAGATAACCAGGTATGGCATTGACTTTATCTTTGAATAATGTGCTGTGTGAAAGGCTGGATTAAGAGCCGATTAAAAGTTGGGCTGAAACACTTGCCTGTGAATCGAGCCCCGTGTTGCGATGCGTGTGCCGTGAGGATTAAGTTGTAGCCTTGCTGGGGAAATGACAGGACCCGGGTGCCCTGCTGATAGATTTTGCATCTCTGGGATGGGATAGTCTTTGTCATGGTTCAGTCTTCAGCTTTTGTGTTTTTGTAAGAGCACCCACTTGAACTGCAAACGGAGGGCATTTTGATGCTACTTTTGTGTTAATAAATATATACTAAGAAAGCCAGTTATTTTTCTTTAATTAGTTGTAAATGAAATATTGGCTGTTTAAATATTTCATTTATCTCTGCAGGAAATGAAAAGATAAGTCACTTTTAATATTAACAGAGGAAATAAAAGATCAGCATTATAATGTATTATTTTGTCTTTCTTACCAAAAAAATATTTCAGTAAAGACAGATTTTCTCGTTGGTATTGGTTAGATAGATCACCAAAATACTCCACAGCCTCTGTAGAGAAGGCCATGGCCTTCCTGATGAACTTCCTTGGCTGATGAACTGGCTGTGAAAGCAAAAGCGTTTGTCATAACTCATTCAGTTAATTTTCCAGGGAACTTTTATTATGGACTGAAATAAAGCTTCATACATTGTGGGGAAAGCTAAAATTCAGATCAACAAAGACAATCTGTGTGGGTTTTATTTTACCCCTTTCTAGTCCATCCTTTTATATGTGCATCTGCATGTGTGTGGGGCTGTGCACACGCAGAGGTTAGAGGTCAGAGGTCAGGTAGGTATCTTTTGCAATCGTTCTTCCTTTTTGAGACAAGGTCTTTTATTGAGCCGGAAGCCAGTTTGGCTAGACTGGCTGACTAGCCAACCCCAGGGAAATGTCTGCCTCTGTGACCCAGTGGTGGGCTTGTAGGCATGCACCCTTGTGCCTGGCTCCTGACATGGTGCCAGGGATTCGAACTCATGCCCTCGTGCTTGCTCAGCAGCAGGCACTGTGTGGACCTGGCCGTTTCCCCGCCCCCTTTGCATTCTTGTGCTTTTCTGCTCAGACTTTCATCTTTATTTTGTCCTCATTGGGCTTTCCCGTCCCACTTTGATAAGGGACATTCGGTTTAAAAGCAGCAAAAGTCCATTATTTTGATGGATTCTGCCTCGGTGTCTGTCTCAAAAGACTTTTGTAATCAAGCATTGTGTAAGGTGATGTGTGTTTGATTGCTAAGTACTTAGTCAACGTGAATTCTAAGTAGTCCACCCTCTGTCCTGACGGTACAGTGAAGTTGCACTCAGAGTTAGTTTCCAAAATTGTTTGTGTTAAGGAGGGGGAAAAACAAGTTTATAATCCATTTCTTTACCTGCGTTTAACTCATATTAATGGGGAACAGAAAATTTCCTTCTGAATCAACTGACGCTGATGCCCCGCAGCGTTGCAAGCACAGCCATTTCTCTTTGGGCATCGCACCAGATGCTACAAGAACCAAATGACACGAATAGCTTATAGGTAGTGACTAGAAACAAACTTAAACATAGGTAAGCTAAATGCATGTTTAATAAGCGATCACTAGGTGATAGGCAGAGGACGATGCTGTGGGCTCCCGTGAGTCGCTGCACCGACAGGTCCATGATGCAACAGACTGGTGAACAGATGGCGTAGAATAACGTGTGTGTGTGTGTGTGTGTGTGTGTGTGTGTGTGTGTGTGTGTGTGTGAGTGTGAGTGTGTGTGAGTGTATGTGTGTGAGTGTGTGTGAGTGTGAGTGTGTGTGAGTGTGTGTGAGTGTGTGTGAGTGTGACTGTGTGTGAGTGTGACTGTGTGTGTGAGTGTGTGTGAGAGTGTGTGTGAGTGTGAGTGTGTGTGAGAGTGTGTGACTGTGTGTGTGAGTGTGTGACTGTGTGTGTGAGAGTGTGTGTATGTGTGACTGTGTGTGTGAGTATGTGACTGTGTGTGAGTGTGAGTGTGTGTGTGAGGAGTGTGTGTGAGTGTGTGAGTGTGTGTGAGTGTGTGTGAGTGTGTGAGTGTGTGAGTGTGTGTGTGTGTGTGTGTGTGTGTGGAGTGTGGTGCACAGGTGTGTAGAGGTCAGTCTTCTTTCTTACCGAGGTAGGTTATCTCTTGGTTTGGCTGCTGTGCTGTGCTGTACACTCCTGAATGGACCGGCTCAGGAGCGTCCATTGTGTTTTCCTGTCCCTGGCTCCCATCTTGTGGTAGGAATGCTGGGATTGCAGTTACCTACTCCCACATCATCTGGTTCCGGAGGTGGAACTCAAGTCACCAGGTTTGCTCAGCAAACATTTTTATAGGCTGAGCTATTTCCCAGGTTAAAAGCTAAAACTGAAACTCAAAAGCAAAAACTCCCTTATGTGCAATTAAAGGAAAACCATTTTTGTGGCTAGTATTTCCAAACTAAGTTTCAGTGCTTTCACGTTTAAGTTCAGGTAGGCATCCTAACACTTGAGAAACTGGGGCAGGAGGATTGCTCTCAGTTGAAGACCACAAAACGAGCAAGAAAACAAACACAGATTTCAAGAAGATGCTTATCTTGATTCTGTTCTTTGGGGTGTTGGTCCGGCCTACTCTGTAGTGGTTTTCGCGTTTTTATAATTTTATATGAACTATAAGGTAATGGAAACTTTTGTGTGTATAGTCTTTCATCTGACCGGTTGTGTAATTTTGAGAAAATTGTGTAACTTTTTTTTTAAAGATCCCAGTTTCCTGACTACATAACAGAATCACAGGGTTTCCATGTAAATAGATTTTAAAATATCATAATATTTCATATATCTTGCTTGGACCTTGCTGTTCAACTAGTTCTGTTCTGGTAAGTGGGATTTTATATTTGTATAGAAAGGTGACCGGGGGAGTGCAGCCACTTGGCGCACACAAGCACCGACTCGTGTGCACACGCTGTAAATGCTCAGTAGATGGGTAGGGCAGCTGGGGTGGGACAAATGGTAGTTTGTATTTCATTGCTTCAAGAAATAGAAAAAGATCACCGTGGAGCCCTGAGATTGGTCCAGGTCTATCCACTTAATCAGAACTGTCTAGGTGTATGAGTGCCTTTAGCTATGCGTCAACCTATCCCGTCTTCAGAGCATGCGTGTCTGGAGTCGGCGTGTTAAGACTGGGTCTCCTCACTTGCTCTCTGTCATTCAGGAGCCGCGTGGAGCGTCCTGCTCTGTGTGACTGTCTGAAGAGAAGTTCTGGCTTCCATCTCTGGAAGGAAACATTTTTGTATTTCTAACTGTGTAAGGTGTTTTCTTTGAGGTTTTTTAAATGACCTCTTAAGGAGGTCATTTTAGTTCCTAAAGTGTTTCATAGGATTTTAGTATTAAACTCACCCATTTTCATTACCTGGCCCTTGATCTCTAGCAAGAGAGTTGGTCCAAGAATTAAGCGTGTATCTTACCATCTACTGCACATGAGCTTAACCTGAAGGCTAAGGAGGTTTTTTTTTTTTTTTTTGTAGGGTATTTAAAAAATCCTCTTTATTGTAAAGGATGGGAAGTGGGATACATGTGGGACAACAGACCAGGTTAAAACATGCAAAGACCGGGAGAGTTAGGTTAAACAGGACGGCAGACAAGGTTAAACACACAAGGGTCCTGGACGGTGTGGAGAGGACAGTTACAGCCATAATAACAGTTACAGTCAAATATTTGTGATTGAATGTGGCTGTCAGGGATGGTTTTCCTGCATTCCTAGGTCCCTCACATGGCACCTAAGAGCATTGTGTCAGCTCCTACAGCAGCCAGTGAGGAGGTTTTGCCTCAAGCCTGCACCCACACTCCAGCTTGATATCAGTCTTCTGGAAATGGCCAGTGTGGTCTCTACCATTTAGATTTCTTCATAGGGCTTTAGCTGTAAGCATTTGGAGGAGGGGCATTTATCACAGAGGATTTCTACACTTGATTTATTTTTCTTATCTTTGCTTCTCCCTGTGGCATCAGGCATCATCACCTTACAGAGGAAGGGAGATCACAGGGCAGCCTGAAGGATGTGGATATATGAAGGCACATTAGTGGCAGCAACTGGATACAGTGTGCTGGTTTGTGTGGATGCGTGTGTGTGTGTGTGTGTGTGTGTGTGTGTATGTGTGTGTGTGTATGTGTGTGTTGGTGTCTCTTTTTGTGTGCGTGTGTGAGTATGTGTGTTTACGCACATGCATGTGTGGATGCCTGTGTGTATGTGTGTGGATGGGTATGTTAGTGTCTCTTTGTGTGTGTGTGTGTGTGTGTGTGTGTGTGTGTGTGTATACAGGTGTCTTGGTGTCTCTTTGTGTGTATGTGCACGTGTTCACATGTGTGTGTGTGTATTCATGTGTGGATGTATGTGTGTGTATATACAGAAGCATGGGTAAGGATGCATGTGTGGATGCATGTGTGTGTGCATGGATGCATGTGTGGATGCATGTGTGTGTGCATGGATGCATGTTGGATGCATGTGTGTGTGCATGCATGTATAGATGCATGTGTATGTATGTATAGAAGCATGTGTGTGTATGCATGTATGGATGCATGTCTGTGTGTGTTTGTGTGTGTGCGTGTAGGCCAGAGGTCACTGGGTGTCATTCTTCAGGCACTGTCCACCTTGAATCTGGAGATGAGTGTTCTCATTCCATCTATTCCTCGATTCCATCAGTTAGCCTCGGTTTGCCTGGCAACTCCAGAAATTTGTTCCTATCTGCCTCCTGCCAGCTGGGTGTATAAGCGTGCTGCCGTATCTGCGTTTCAGTGCAGGTTCTTGGGATCAGACTCCGGTTCTGCTTATACACTGAGTGAGCGCTTTATCAACAGCGCCATCCTCCAGCCCACGTATAGTCTCCTGACTGGGAGAGTTCTGGGATCCAACTCCTTGGGCTATAGTTCTGTTTCTGCTGCTTAACTGGCAGTGAGATCTTGGGCCAGTTACATCATTTGTGCAATGAAGATAACAGGGCTGGCCTCGATTTTCCTGGGTTATTGTATGTAAAAGCCACAGAAGGCCTTAGTCTTGACAGTGCTGAAAACACTCCTTGGCACCATGACAATAAAGGTAACAGGGAGCGAGCCAAGCCGAAACAATGAGCCGAGTCTTACTGCGTGGGAAGACAGATGGGAAGACACCACAGTGTTGACTCTGGCTGGGACACATGCTTTGGGGCCCTGTAGATGACACATAAAATCCAGGCAGGGTCCTTGTGAGAACAGCATTTGCTGATGTACTGACAGCGTTTATACTGATGATGGCGACTCTACTTTTAACCTTCTCACTGACCCCATGAGTTGGTGCTGTCCTTTCCCAGTCCTGAGAGGTTGCAGCCTTTAGAGAAGCTAATGAACAGTGTATGGCTACAGATGCAGCGCGAGGCAGAACCACTGTGCAGGCCAGAAAGTTTGCCGAGAGACTTCAGTAACCCAGCATGGCCGTGTGACGTGGGTTAGGTTGATTTCATCCCTCTTTGTTTGCAGAAGGCTGGGAGTGACTTTTTTTTTTTAATTGAAGATGCTTGTTTTCTCTTGCTGGTCAGGGCCTGAAGCTTCAAGTCTGAGCAGCACCAGAGAGTGTTAATCTCCTTTCTCCATTTCTCTTTTAGATATCAGTTTTTCTTACAGGTGAAGCAAGATGCCCTTCAGGGCCGTCTGCCTTGTCCTGTCAATATTGCCGCTCAGCTGGGAGCCTATGCCATCCAGGGTATGTTCTGCAGTCCATTTGCCTCAGAAATGCTTGAGGGGAATAGTTGAATTTTTTCATTTGTATGTAAGCTTATATACTTTTTTGCAACTCTTCTTATTAGATACTATTTTGGAAAATAAAATGCAACCAATCAGAATTCAAATCTTGACCTTCAAAATCCCTTCAAAAGATATAAGAATGAAGCTGGCTAACCTTTTTCCTTAAAGGGGTTGGTATGGTTCTAGAAATGGTTCTAGCTTCAGGATTAACCCTGATTCCTAAGTAGAAAGCCACAGCCCCTTTCGATTCTCCCCTCTGCCTGAGTTCTGTGACTCTGTAAGCCCAAGCCCATCCCTGTCCTGTCTCAGAGACTACACCATGGCTGTCAGCATGATGACAGCAAGCCCAGAATGATACTTGCTGAGTCAACATGGCGGCCATGTCAGGTGACTCTGAGTTAGTCAGTCCCTTTGAAAGCTAAACCTGGGCACGTTTCAAATTTGGTGTTGGAAAACTGAGGTAGATAGCTTGGTCTTTGAGACACTAGTAGACTAGACATTAAATAGACTAGATGTCCCCAGCAGAATGTTAACTTGATAAGCTGACTTGGGGCTTCGAAGGTAGATTATTGGAGGAAGAAGTGGTTTGCTTCTCTGTTGAAGGTTGTCAGACAGACCAAGTCTGTCACGTGCAGCATGGTTCCTTTGAGTACCACATTTACTCTCTTGGTTTCATATCCGAGAAGGAACATGGATCATACCAGTGTTGCCAGAATATATAACCTTAAACTCAAAACGCGTGCATTCACTGTATTCGTAAATACTGATAAGAAGAATTGAAATAAAATGATGGCAGACTGTGGGAAAGCAAACGAAACACTCTGTTTTCTAAATCCTGGTTTGTTTATACCACACTCATGTCTGTGGTGAAGAGTTTTCTTTGTCGTGTTTTATTAAAGCCATCGAGTGGTTACCTTAGCTGTGTCGTTTTATTGATAAAAGCATTTGGAGAAAAACGTTTAAGCATGGTAGAAGATTCCTGTTCCTCTACTTTTAGAAGCACTTCCCACAAATACTGTTACCTGTGACAGCGAAGGAAAAAAACTATATGAATAAAAAGTAAAAAGTTATTTTCTTTTCCAGCCGAACTGGGAGACCACGACCCATGTAAGCACACTGCGGGGTACGTGTCGGAGTACCGGTTTGTTCCTGATCAGAAGGAAGAACTGGAAGAATCTATAGAAAGGATTCACAAGACTCTAATGTAGGCTCATTACCTGTCGCGACAGCCCTCATCAGTGACAGCCAAGACAGTTACAAATTTTCCCCGTGATAAACATCCCTGCGCTGTGAGCGCTCGTTTGCTTCTTTTACAACAGTAAATGCTCAGAAAGCCCCAGCTCTCCAGATAGTGTAGAGGAGACCTATTCCTAACCTGGTACTTAATCCGCCACGGCTGCGATCCAGGACTCCTAACCTCTCGTCCCTGTATAATTCCCGTAGAGAAAATTGATTTTGTATGGGTTTGGGCACTGCGAGCTGCGTTCTGTCATTTTTCTCATCACTAGTAACCTGTGAAATCTTATAATGTGTAAATACTACTTCTAAGTATATGAAAATAGCTAAACACGCCTTCGTGTGTTTGAGATTTGCCCAGTAGTGAGTATATACATCTTTAGAATTAGAAACAAAAATCCTATCTAGGCCATGCTATGTGAGCCTGTGCGTGAAGACACTAATGTATAGCTTCTGCAGGTGTTATGCCAACCCCGAGGCACTGTGAGGGTCCACCTGCTCCCCTGAGAAGACTTTCAGTTAATTGCCCAGAGCAGTGACGTTATAATTTCATTATACGTATTTTGGTTAAATCCTCTGTACTGATTAACTTCACTCTTTTGCTTCTTGTGTAACATTCCCCTTCAAATATACTTAGTTACAGATCTATTATAGTTAAGAAAAATGTAGAATTAATCTGCTCAGCAAAAGTGTTTGCTGAGTGGATCTGCCTCAGTGGTTAGCGGCAGAAGTCAGTTGTGGAATAGCAATCGGAGGAGCTGGCTCTCCATCTTGGATTAGCATGCACTAGAATGCTCTCTTGCCGGGAGAGAGAATCCTTCATTTGAAGGTTTTTGCTGAAGTGGATGCTAACAAGAGAGAGCTTGTTACACATTATAAAGGGCAGTGTGTTTGGCACGGACTGTGAATACTAATTCTACTAGGAGTTTGAAAGTCTAACTGCATTTTGAAATTATAGGGTTTCGCTAAAGGCCCTTGTACGTGTTTTATGCACTTGTGTGGCCGGTTGTCTAGGAACGAAGCAGGATCAAAGTTTGGCGGTTTTCTTATGACCGGTTTATGAAGAACGTTCTTCCAGGCTTTCGTCTAAGTGCACAGTGGCGAAAGTGAGGGGACACATCAGAGAGCATGTCTCAATTCCGAGACGGTCTTAGCAGCTTTTATCTTTTGTTAGCCATCACCCCCCACATACCCCTTACACACTCACAGCTCCCCCCACCAGTTCATCCGTGGAGCGTCCTGGCAGATGCTCGCCCTTATTAAGAGCAAATGGTGTTTTCTGGATGTTCTCCAGTGAAGGCCTTAGGAAAATTTCTGTCCTGGTTTATGAAAGCGACAAGCACTGTACAGTTTCTGTACGTTAGCTAATGTGCTTCCAGATGGCACCTGTGCTCACGAGCTGCTGGCGTGACCCCTGCTGGGCAGGGCCCTTCAACTGTGTGCCCGGTGTGGTGCCAGCTCCAGTTGCTCCTGAAGTGTGGCTGCCTCTGCTGCTGCCACCGCTGCTTCTGGTGTGTGGAGACGGCTTGCTCCTTGGGAAGTGACTTTTTTTTTAATTTGAACGTTTATATTCCCAGTAATCTCTTTGGGAGCTTTTTAAACAGAAAAACTTTTAACACATACTGAGAATTTGGGAATAGATGGTAAGGAGCAGAAGTAGGCCTGGTAAATGAAATTAACTTAACCTAAATATTACCTTCCTGTCACCTAGAAGGTCGAGTCCTTCCGAGGCACCGAGCCTTAGCCCTTGCTAAGTTAGTGCAGAATGTTCCTTGTTTGCCCAGAGAACACCATGGAGTGTCCTTCTCTGTGAGTGGAGTAGCTCTCGGTAAAACGCAGCGTTGTGTTTATTCTGGGTGTAGGGGTCAGGCTCCTTCCGAAGCTGAGCTGAATTACTTGAGGACTGCGAAATCCCTGGAGATGTACGGCGTTGACCTCCATCCTGTCTATGTGAGTAACGTTTAATTAAAACAAAATATTGTAAGCGGATGACATTTTTGTTAAAAAGTCAGAGAAACTCCCTGAGGGAAGCTGCGGCCCTCCTGTCTAGCAAGCAGAGGATGACACCGCCTCCCGTGGTTTCAAACTGAAAGCAGCCCTTATGCAGAGCAAACCCTAATGAGTTCTGCATAAAAGTCAGCGATTATATTTCCAAGTGTTGAAAACAATCAACTGGGCTTGCAAACACAGTCTGGATAACAGTTCCAAAGGGCTCAGCTAAATGTCAAAACGGTTTAAAAACCAGTCTGTAATTGACGCCATTAGAAAATGGAAGAAATTTCTAAAAATAGATTTTTTTTTGTTATGGCTGAAAAAATAAGGTTTTTGCCAGGTAAAGTAGGTGTTGGGCAGCGGTCCTGGCTGGTGGATGGAGTTGAGCGGATAGTGTTCTGTTGACAGGAGAGCGGTCGCTAGTGGTTGGCTGTTTTCTTCAATAGCCTGGAAACCTGCCAGGTGTTGTCGGTGAGCGTCCATCAAATCCTTCCCAAATATCCTAGAGCCAGGTCCTACCCTCTCCAGCATTTCTCTGAGTATCTCTTTCATATTTGCACCCCTGCATTTATTTTATAGCATGTCTTTGGCTCATTAGTAGTTTCTAAAACAAGAAACCTATTAATTCATGTTTCCTATTAATTCAGTCATTCAGGAGTTTGCTGTGTAGCCCAGACTGGCTCAAACTTTGCTTGTCTTTATGTGTGGGGTGCCCGGATTCCAGGCACCTGCCATTGTTCCTGGTTCCTAGTAATTTTTAGAGTTAGAAACATCCTTGAGTATGCATTCAGTGTGTCAGTGGAAGTTACAGACTTGGAGGAGGCAGAAGTTCTCCGGTATTAGATGCTGGTCTCGTTGGAGAATGAAACAATGCTTGGCTGCCTTAAGTGCGCCTGTGAGGTCTGGGTGGCAGAGTTCTGAAATCTTAGCACTCTGGTCCCAGGTCGAGGCAGGGCCGTCTCATTTGAGACCAGCCTGGAAAGGCAACGGAGAGAGGAAGGACATACCAGAGAGAGGAATCTTTAAAACTTCGAGAAGTTGTTGTTGTCTCCCTTGCTGGCCAGGTCAATCCTGGTAGGTTTTGAGGTGTTTAAAAGATACACCTCCTGGGAAATGTATAGAGGCTCCTGCATTGTGCTTGTGGAAAATTCTGCAATGTTTATCTTGATTCATATTCAACTTTTCCAGTTTGGGAGGGTGGTGGTGAGAACCTCTGGGAAATGACCCGGGTGTGTTGGGTCTTCCTTCCCTCCGAGGATGAGTTTCTGGAGACAGAGGTTGGATTTCTCTGGAGCAGTCGTCTTCTGCTTGCAGGAAGCAAGTGTTTCAGCGGACAGCTCCGTGCATGTTCTTGGTATCCACTTGGCCTGCGGCTCTGCCATCCCAGGGTCCTGTCTTACTATTTGAGATTTACTGTTGCCTGGAAGAGAAGGTTCTCCGGGGTTTATGAGAAGACGTTGCTCTTCTCAATTTTTGAGAAGCCTCAAAGTTACTAGTGGAAGTAGGAGGGGCCATGATAGATGTCAGGAACTCAAAGCCTCTGTCTGCAGGCAGCTGCCTAAAATTTCTCCTGGTCAAAGCTGGGCCTCACAGCTTTATCCACACCTGAGAGCAAAACCAAGACAAACGTCCCTTGACAGAAGCCTGCAGGTCTCAGGTTGTGGCTACAGGATTCTTTGAAGCCCAGGTATGTGTTTACACTCTGCCTCCTTCACTGGATGGTCTGAGGTAACCGATTTGGTGGCTCATCCTCATCTGGATTTTAAGCTGCATGGTGATTCCACCTAGGTTTAAGGACCCGTGCATAAGCAGGGTTGGACTGTGTGTCAGTAACTGCTCCTTTTTATGAACGGAAGTCACAAGTATAGATTCAACGCTAGGAAACCTACTCGGGAATTGGGGGGGAAAGAACGTCAAGTTAATTACTATTGAAGGTTAGATAGTGTTTTGTTTATTTGATGTCTTTCAAAGCCTGAATCCAATATTACTCCAACAAATTACATCTGTACGGCCAATGAAAGTTTTCACCAAGAGGTTCTTTATGAATAAGGGAACGGTTTTAGGAATATATGTTTTGTTTGTTTGTTTGTTTGTTTGTTTTTTCAGGGAGAAAATAAGTCCGAGTATTTCTTAGGATTGACTCCAGTGGGTGTTGTCGTCTATAAGAATAAAAAGCAAGTGGGGAAGTATTTCTGGTAGGTATAACTTGGGGACAGCATCAGTGTTAAAGTGTGTGCTTGTATCCACTGGGCTTTGGGGGGCTTGCAACTTGTGTCTTTTCAGTAGTGAGTTGAAAGGCATATGAAATTGATTGTAAGTTTATGTAACTTCTTTGTAACGTTCAGTTGTTGTTCTGGGCTCCTAGTTTATGGAACTCCGTAGTAGGATTTCCCACCCACTCTCTCCCCGTGTGCTGCTGGACCATGTATCCAGGACTAACTGGTGTTTTAGCTCTAAGAGCAGGAGTGGAGGGATTGGGAAGGCCCTGTGTATGTCTGGAAGGTACCTCTAGGCCTGGGGACTCCGAGCTTGTTTGTGCGTTAGTGAAGAAACAGGACGTAAGGAGGATGCCCAGAGTCGAGGATGTCCAGGGATGCCCTGCAGCGTCCGCCACAGTAGAAAAGAGCCTGCATTTCTCAAGCCTTTTCTGCTGGATGCCTCTATGAATTTCTGAAAAACGTCGAGCCCTGGAAACAGCAAGCACGACACTATCTGCTTTGTCTTTCAGGCCTCGGATTACCAAGGTGCACTTCAAGGAAACCCAGTTTGAACTCAGAGTCTTGGGAAAAGACGTAAGTTTCTGTGGGCATCTAGCTGCTCTGTGAGAGGAGAGGATGCTGTCTGATCATTAGTCACTTAAGAGATACGTGGAGTGAAGCTACCATGCTTTCTTCAACTGTGGCCTTGCAGAACAAGGTTGATTATGTCACACACACATTTCTTCAGAGGGGGAAGAGGAATGGTGCCGGGGAAATGCCATTTCAGTTTTAGCAAATGAAAGCAAACCTTTCCAGGCAGAGGAGAGAACAGGGTGATCTGGGTTATATCTCAAAGTTGCTTTTCACTCCTGCCTGTGAAGGTGGGATTCATGTAATCTGAAAGGCATAGGCTGTGCGAAACTGCAGAAACGCATCTTCATTTTGCTCTGAAGTAAACAGAACAACCCACTGGGGATCAGATGGTCGTAGCCTTGCTGGGTGTGATAGACGAACTGAATGGAAATTCTGGATGCTTCCAAGGGAGACCAGAAGCCAAGGGGTGGGGCCTGCTGAGCTCATGGCGCTGTGGCAGTGTTTGGGTGGCAGGTACAACGTGTGGCTCTGCCTGTGTTTTCACACCTTCACAGGTAGCTTGTAGAAGCTGGTCCATGATGGCAAGGTGTGAGAGATTCCATTTGATCTGCCTGTGAAGATAACACTGCCTTTGTGTTGTTGGCGCAACCCATGAAGGATAAATGGGTGGAAAGAAGAGGGTGGAGGAGCCCCTCCTCTGTCTCTTTTTTTTTTCCTTTTCTTTTTTTCGGAGCTGGGGACCGAACCCAGGGCCTTCCGCTTGCTAGGCAAGCGCTCTACCACTGAGCTAAATCCCCAACCCCCCTCTGTCTCTTTTTATTGTGACTTCATGCGAGTAAAACAGAGAATGGAATTGAACTGACTTCTTTTATGTGTCTCATAAATTCATTTTAAACAGGATCTTGGTATGTTTTCTTGTCTGGCCTCTTGCTGTGTAGCCCAGGGTAGCCTTAAATTCACAGCAGTCCTCCTGCCTCAGCCTCCAGGTGCTGGGATGACAGGTTTGTGCTACCACGGCAAGCTTTGAATTGACCTTGTTTCAGTGCTAGAGAGATTTTAGGTTTAAACCAGTGCTTTTATGACCACACATGGAGCTGTTAGCACCGTGTGGCAGCCCCAAGGGTTGGGGACACAGTTTTTAACAGAGCATCTCACATCTACAGAATCCTCCTTAGCGTTTGTTAAGTGGCTAATGAACTGATCTTTGAGGTGAACTGCAAAGTTAAAAACTCTAATACAATCTGTTCTTCCTCAAGGGTGGTGGTTCTCAGCCTTCCTAGGGCTGCTACCCTTTAATGTGGTTTCTTAAGCTGTGGTGACCCCCTCCCCCAATTATAAAATTATTTTTGTTCCTATTTCATAACTGCAATTTTACTACTGTTGTGAATTGTAGTGTCTGTGTCTTCCAATGGTCTTAGTCAACCCTTATAAAAGGGTCATTCCATCCCTAAAGGGGTCATGACCCACACAGGTGAGAATCACCGCTCTAGGGTGCCCCCTACCCCAAAGATTTAGTTGATGAAATTAGAATTGGGTTTTGAGGTGAATTTGAACTTGTGAGATTACCAGATCTTCAGACAGTGGCAGGTCTGAAGTCACGTACAACTATAAATTAATTGTATAGTTTCTTTTTTTTTTGGCGGGGGCTTGGAAATTCATTTTGTTTTTAATGTCTAATTCGATATGTCGGTCTTAAAAGATACGCTAATGTATGAGTAGATTAAAGTCATTTGAGAAGTAGAGACGCTAGTTAGTGGGATTTTGTAGTTTTCTCCCTGTCTTGCCATGGGGTTCATAGGACTTAATGCAAAGAACCCCATGTACCAAATGCAGGCTAGAAGAAGGGACCCCCACCCCGGGTGCTATTCCTGCTATTCCAAGCATCCTTCCCCTTAGGCCTCAATGATTTTTATGAGTCCCTCTTTTCTTTTTTGTTTTTGAGCTATGTGTACGTTATTACTGTGGACCTTTAAAATTTCTTCCGTTGTCTCAGAAGAACTTGCTAATGTTGCCAGCATCTTGAACATTCAGCTTCTTATGTGTCTTCATCACTAGCCAAAACTGAGGACAGCAGGGTTGACATCCTCGTGTCTTACCCAGCTCAGCCTCTGTAATACATCTCCAGATAGCAGCTGGTTTCCTAGGCATTTATATACTCAGCCTATGTCCTCCCTAGAGGTAGAATTCATGTTGGGAGGGGCCTGAGTCATTATGTTCCCGTGTCCCCACCGTCCGGGGTCCTTGAAGCCTGTAGGAGTCAGTGACTTTTGTGTAAGGTGCCAAAGCTGGCCAGTTACTGCAGAGCCTTTCTCTGTATAGCCCAGGCTGTGACCTTAAACTCCTTATTGCCCCCTTTATCCCGTCTGATGGGATTACAGGCACGCCTCATCCTAAATTTGTTATTAAATAGGCATATTAATTTAAGCAAAACATTCTATTTCCTGAGTATTCTTGCTTACAGGGCTTTTTCCCCCCCTTTTCTCCACCAGAGCTCCTCTCTGTGAGGCAGTGATTTGCATAATGGTAGAATTAAGTTGATTATTATGGGGGCCTAGCTGTAATCACAGATTGAATTAAAAAGCCCGTTAAAACCCATCACCTGGAACAGTAATCTCATTCAGCTTGAAAAATGGCTGAAACGCTTAGTCTGCTGGTTTTCTGGTCGGCTGGTCTGGTTAGAGGCTTAACTCTGAGAGCTTAGTGCTTTGAGGCCAAGTTCAGAGGCTTTCGGGCATTGTATACACTTCAAAGTGCCCTGTGGTTTAAACTGCACCTCACAGAAAATGCAAACTCCGAGTAAAGGTTTTGCATAAGAATGGGAGAAGATACAGAAAATACAGCACGGAGGAGAAAGTCGGAATTTTCTATTATCCTAAAAATTAGAGGAGATGATTTTTAATATTTTGGTATGATTGCTTATAAATTTTCCTGCTCCATTAGTGTGAATGTGGTATGTGTTTATATGTGCATATGCACACATGATCCTCAGCATGATGGCATACATCTTTCTGTGTTCTGCGGCCCAGTCTGGCCTTGGAATTACAAGTCTTCTCGCCTCTGCCTCCGGAGTGCTGAAACTGTAGGCAAGACACTGTGTTCAGTGCGTGTGGGCGTTTGTACTCAGTATTGTGTCATACACATGTCCCTTCTTCTGATATTCATATATATGTGCCTGCTTGGTTTACTGTTTCTTAGTGCAAATGTGCACTTTCTATTACACTTTCTGACTGCTTTTGCTTTGTGTGTTTTATTTTTAATTACATATTTGGGAATGGCTGTGTGCGGGTAGGTGTACATGTGAGCACACATGACAGCACTGGGTTTCTCCAGCACTGGGGTTACAGGAGCTGTGCAGGACACGGATGATCAGACCTGAGCTCAAGGCAACGGAACAGAGCCTTCTCTCTAGCTTCCCTTCCCTTCCTTTCCTCCTCTCTCTCCCTTCTCTCTCTCTCTCTCTCTCTCTCTCTTTCTTTCTTTCTTTTTTGAGGCAGCTTCTCAATCTGTAGCTCAGTTGGCCTCAGACTCCTTCTAGCATTCCCACTTGAGCTTCTGAGTGCTGGGATTGCAGACATGAGCCCCACACCCAACAGCCGTGAATTCTGAATATAATTCTCATGAATTGTATAGCTCAACAATTACATATAAGTATATATATGAAGTGGCTAATGTGCTTCTGTTATTTCTGTTTCCCGTTTGACCACATTGGTCAGAATGTCTGCAAGTGTTAACTGGTCTGGGAATGTAAGCCCTCTGTGGGACTGGGAGTACTTGTGTCTCTAACCATCCATCGCCTGTCCATCCCTGCAGGCGGGAGGTGACAGTGTTTTGCCCAGCCGAAGTACTGAGGAGCTCTAACTCTGCACTTAACCACCAGGGTATTTTGGATGTGGGGAGACAGACAGAAGAGTCCCGGGTACTTAAGAGCCTTTGCCTTGAGAGGCAGGAGAGCCAGAGCCCTCCTGTGCATGGCTTGAGTTTGAGTTTTTTTTTCCAGGCATCTCGCCAGAGATATTGAATAAAGACTAGACTGTGTGAGTTTATAGTTCAGGACCAGAATCATTGTAATATAAGAACTTGAGAATCATTCACATATCCCAGGATGCTAGTTTTGATAGAAGTTGGGAAAGGAGTCAGAATCAGTTTTCTCAGCTCTGGCGGCACTGAGAGGGTACGATTCCAAACACCTAGCCTGTAACCTGACAGAGAGGAGCTGTATTTGTGGGTCACGAGAAAGAGAGAGTGAGTGACACGAGAAGCCCTTCATACACTCTGATACTTAGCTCGGCTAAGCTTAGTGTCATAGGATGTAAGACCAAAAGGTTCCTGGCAGCCCAATCAGGAGTAATTAAGCCAACTGGCAGAGCTTGGGAGAGCTTTAGGGAGCATTTGCAGAAAGTGATGGTAGCCAGGGGTGGTCACTGCTGGCCAACCCAGGAGGTTGGCTTACATACATGGGGTTCTTCCGCATAATGAATGTGCATCACTACTGCATAGTTACTGTGGATCCTCTCATTTTGTTGCTTGACCCGATAATGTCATCCTCCATGCTCCATGCCTCCCCCCTGTCACAGACTTTGTCAGCTCCCTTCGGTCTGGGATGTTTGCCTAGCATTTCTTTCTTTTATGGCATGGACGTTTTAAACACCCTCCTCCCCTCCTGTCACCAGGCAGAGCCCTCTCATGCTTCTCTGCTGATTTGTGGTGAGCGTATGTTTCGCATTCCCAGCTCCATAGTCACACTGGCGAGGTCGTGTCTGTCTCGGCGTTTCACATCTGGAGACGCATAGTGGCCATCTGCTGGCCCTTCTTGCCTGTTGCATTCGATCTGCTGGCCATGATGTCATTTAATTTCTCCAATGTATAGTTCCTGTTGTGGGTAACCCCGCCCCCAAGCTAGGAGGTAAGTTTTCCGTGGGGAGACATGGTAAATCACTGCAAGCACTTCTCTGCCTGTCAGAGTTCTCCTGTAGTCAGCATTCACCCAACATTTTTATCTCAGCCGGTCTTTCACGGTAAGGCCAGAGAATGCTGGGTTTTGGATTCACTCACGTCCTCCACCTTGAGTTTCAGACCTCAGCAGGCCACTGTATGAAGAGCTCTACCCTCTCTCTCTTTCATTATACAACGGTTTTTGACATGGCCTTACTAATCTTTTTCCCCTCAGTGACTCATGCTACATTCCTGCACCTGGAGGTTTGGATGCCCAAGAATTCCTAGGTTTGATTAGTAAGCTTTTCCCCAAGCTTGACATCTGTCCCATCATTATTGTGGTACTCTTTCCTTTAGAGAGCACCATGATATTTATGCATCTTGTGTCTGTTTTGGCCCCAGTTTTGGTTCAGCCACATCTTGAAGATCTTTGGTTCCTTCTAGTGGGAAATGATTCAGATCTTGGAGAAATGGGTGACTGTTAGTCTTTGGTGACCTTTCTGCTGCCTGAGCTTTTCGGTGGCCAGAATCTTTGCATGCATCTACACAAACACTGCCCCAGATACACATACATGACCTAGGAGTGTATACATATGTACATGTGCATTTAAGTGTGAGGCGTACTTGGGTACAGTTTAGAAGTGACGAGCTTGCATCACTTTCTTTCCGCCCTCATCTCACGTTTTAAGCCCTTTGACCTCGAGGACCTCCGCTCCCGGTATCTGCGCATGTAGTCATTTGCTTAGCCCTAAATTACGCATCCGTGTTAGAGTTGTGTTGGTCAGAACACTGAATTTGCAGCCTTTTCACCCACATGTGAGGACCTAAACTGTCTCGGTTCACAGTTTACTTGGCCCGCCCTCCGTCCCTCTTTCCTCTCTTCCTGCCTCATTGTTGTGGTTGTATATACCCTCACAATCTAATTAGGTTTATTTATTTCCAGTTACGGTTCCTTCTGCCTCACATTCTTGCTTGTTTAAGTCTAGGGTTTAAATACGTAGAAGATTAACCTTCTCAAGGTTGAAACTGTGCATAAAGATACGCTCAGAGCAGCATCCTGAAATCCCATACTCTCTGGGCTTTCTCGCCTTTTCTTGAAGCTACTGAATTTTACTGCTTCCTAGATTTTTTTTTATTTGTAAAGAAAAGGTAGGTGTGTGTGTGTGTGTGTGTGTGTGTGTGTGTGTGTGTGTCTGCACGTCATTCTTTCTTAACCTGAAGGTTGCAGAGTGTAAAGGTATTTGTACTTTTCTCCTTATTTTTGTTCCAGAAATAACTCTGTTGTTGAAATATTCAATATCAATCCTGGGCTTCTACCCCGCCTTTGATCGTTTAGTTCCCAGAGAAAAGACACACACGACCTTTATATTTACAATGTCCTTATTCTGCACAAGAGCTGGGCAGTTCTGTGCTATTATGTCTATTTCCCAGCCAGTAACCCCATTAGATAATTTGCCATGTTTTGTCTGGGCTGCTCTTAACTCCAATTAGCTGATCCACATGGCTGTTATTTTAAGATTCTTACTCCATGACACTTTCTCCTCTCTCCACCTTCTTCTTCACCTCTCGTGGGTCTTCTCTGACCTGGAACTGGCCTGGGAACCTTAAACCCCACCTATGTCTCTCCTGCCCAGCTATTGGCTGTCAGTATCTTTATTTACTAATCAGAAATGACTTGGGACAAGGTCACACTACCTCACTTGGGTCAACCAGGTCTTAGGGGCCTGCACTTGGCATCACAATACATAGCAGCAGGTCAAACCTCGGCATAACTCTGTGTCCGTCCATCAGGAACTTTCTAGTTTTATATTTAACCATTTCTTTCCAGATGCTGGGGTGGAACCCAGGCCTTGTATCTACTCCTGAGCCTCGCCTTCTGCTCACTCTCATAAGCGTCAGTGGGTGTGGTCCCATGGTATGGTTACCCCATTGCTTGTGCTTGAGTGTCAGGTATTTTTTTTAAATATTTTATGTCCCTTCGATGAGTAACTGTCCATCAGTGTGTGTGGAGTGGCCGTGTGGCATCAGGTCTTTGGAGTAAGTTGTTCAGTCAAAGGGTAAGCGCACAAGCAGGCTTTTTGCTTGACATTTCTTTTTTTTTTTTTTTTTTTTTTTTTGGTTCTTTTTTTCCGAGCTGGGGACCGAACCCAGGGCCTTGCGCTTCCTAGGCAAGCGCTCTACCACTGAGCTAAATCCCTAACCCCTTGACATTTCTATATATTCCTCCTCGACTCCAGACTCTCACAGTCGTTCATTTCTACACACAGTATGAGGTGCCTGAAGAGACCTAGAATATAGATGATCAAGTGTGGCCTTCTTAGCAATATTTGGGCCCCGATGCTTGTAACATTTTTGTTCCAGTCTCTTATAATTAATGATGGATTTCTAGGCTCGTGGTTAGGTGGTGTGGCTTAAGTTCATGGCTACCACTGGCTAATGTTGGACAGTTTGTTGTTACGGTTTCACCCATGTCCCATGCCTGTGGTGGGCGACGGGATGGGGATGGTGGTGGTAGAGTGGGGGATGGTAGCATCTATTTGTAGACACCTTAAGAGACTGAAACGACCTAGTCCAAGGCTGGTATGAGAAGCCCTGTCTGTGCTTCTCACCTGAGCTGTGTTGTGGCCCCTGACGTGGCCTTCTGTGATATCACCTTGTGTCTGCCACCCTTGCCTCTGGCTAGCTTGTGCTCCTGCTGGAGGGAAGCCTGTATCTTTCAGCCCATGGTTCTTTCTTCCTCTGCTTTATTTGTTGCTTGTTTTGTTGACTTTCTCCATAATCAGAATAGATTAAACCACTTTTTCCCAAAAGGAGCAACATTTTTAGAGTGAAGATTATCAACTACCGTTAAATGTAAATAAATGGAGTTAACCCATTAAAAACTCACTGTATCTTACCTGATGTCTACGCCTTCACTTCAGCAAATGCAATAGTGTCATTAGACTGTTTCCTAATACCAGCTCCCAGCACGTTACCCACTCAGCCAGCTCCACGCCCATGCTTTAGTGCTTTGGCTGCAGAGGTCAACCAGGGTCGCAGAGTTTAACCCTGTCTCAAAAAACAACTGCCGTTGGGGATTTAGCTCAGTGGTAGGGCGCTTGCCTAGCAAGCGCAAGGTCCTGGGTTCGGTCCCCAGCTCTGAAAAAAAGAAAAGAAAAAAAAAGCAATACAAACTTTGGGTTGGGGATTTAGCTCAGTGATAGAGCGCTTGCCTAGGAAGCGCAAGGCCCTGGGTTCGGTCCCCAGCTCGGAAAAAAAGAACCAAAAAAAAAAAAAAAACAAAAAAAAAAACAAAAACAAAACAAAACAAAAAAAAAAAAAACAACTGCCACCACCACCAAAAACCCGAGCCAAACAGCTATGCTGCATATATTTCAAAGGTATTTATAATTAATGTGAGCACATGTGCACACTATAGATGATGCACATACGCTGAGAAGTGTTTGTGTTTTCTATCCTTTCAAACGGGAGTACTTAAAGTACCCTTTCTTAAGACACAGTTCTTTGTCCAAAATAATTAGGCAAACCTCCTAGTTCCTTGTCTAGTGGATCTTGACAGTGCACATTAAGCTGCGAGTGATTACCCAGCATGCCCCATACTTATGCCAATGGCCTAAGGCACTCCTGTTGGGCCTTATCCTTTGGGGGCAGTATGGTACACAAAGACACAGCTTGGCTTGAAAGGACAGGTGAGATGCACCCAGAACTTCAACATTTCTCTCTGCCTCCCCTTTTCAAGGAATAACAAAAGTGGCATTTAAAAAAAATCAGGTTTGGACTTGGCAAGCATTGAAGGACGATGAAAATCATTAGAGCAAACATCACGCCTGTGTCTCCTGCACGCTGGCACAGTCCAATGTTTTAAAACAGCAGCCATTCGGTCTCAGCTCTTTGAAAGGATGAACTTCCCTCCCATACTTAAAAGTCTGTGTGTCTGGTTTGAGTTTCCAACCAAAGAACGCCTGCCGTTCGCAACATCACTGCTTGCCTTTGTTCTATCAGAGTCAAGAAGGAAGTTACCTCGCTTGTTGGTTAACGAGCTTTTTATCCCGTTTGTTTCTCCCATCATGCCTGAAGCAAGTTTAAAAGTACAATAGACTGGGCTGGAGAGATGGCTCAGTGGTTAGGAGCACTGGATGCTCTTCCAGAGGACCTGAGTTCAAATCCCAGCAACCATGTGGTGGGTTACAACCATTTATATGGCGATCTGGTGCCGCCTTCTGACCTGCAGGCATACATGCAGCAGAACACTCATACATTAAATTAAAAATTTAAAGTAAAATACTTATATAAATCTGGTTTAGATTGAGTGCAAAAATATGTATAGTTCAAACTTAACATTTCTCTTGAGCCTCTCCTGCTCCTTGGTGAGGCCTTGGTAGGAAGCCTCTCTGCCATAGTCTTCAGGTATTTTCACAACAACTATGGCTTACCATCCTTAGAAACACTCATCTCTTTTGCTCTCCAGTGGCCTATACAGTGTATCCTTTTAAAATCACATTTATTTAACATTGATTTCTGTATGCGAGTGCTTGTGTATGTGTGGGAGCACATGTGTGTAAGAGCACACATGTGGAGATCAGAGGAAAACCTGTGCAAGTTCGTTTTCTCTTTCCATCGTGTGAGTCCCAGGATTGGAGTCAGGTCATTGACAGTTTACCCTCTGAGTGATCTTACTGACCCCGTGTGCTTGAGTGGCTTCCAGTGACCTTGGATGTGGGAATTGTTTAATAAGAATGTGCTTGTTCCCATAACTCCTGGGGGCTGAGGAATGACAGGACACGCATCTGTGGTTGCATTTCCACAGAAACAAAGAGAAGATGGTTGACTTTGACAAAGACACTTGTGTCAAGAAGCACAGGCTTGAGAGACACTGAAAATGGAGTGGACGCCCTAGTGGCTGTGCCTTTTCAATGTGAACCACTTCAGTAGTGATCCTGTCAGCAGTGACAACACACAGAGCAGAAGCCAGCAAAGTAGCTGTGTGAGTACACACACACACACACACACACACACACACACACACACACACACACACAGAGACAGAGACAGAGAGAGACAGACAGATAGACACACACATGCTTGTGCTTGCATGCACTCATGCACACGTGTACACACACGCTTGCACGCACTCATGCACATGTGTCCACATGCGCACACATACTTACACACCCATCCTGAAGCTCACCAAGAGAGACATCCAGCAACAAAGAGCAGAAACACCTAGAAGATGAAAGGTGCTTGGTTGGGAATTTGTGGCTCTAATAACACAGGTGCTCAGTTCTCCCCGATAATGCAAAGATGTGCCTCAACTTGATGCTCCTCAGAGACCCCAAGGACAGAGGCACCCACACTCTATCTTAGCTGCAAGGGACTTAAGCTTGGCTAACTTACCAACTGAGAGGAACAGACCCAGACCACAGCTCTGCTTGTGGCAGCATGAACAGCTGAAGTGCTCGAGCCGTTCGGGTGACTCAGCACGCTCGGGATGCTGGGGGAGGGAGGGTGCATTAGCTGTACTCACACAGGCTTTCTTCAGTCAAGCTTCTGAGTGGAAATGTGTGAGTGGCCATGTCTGTCCTGAAATGGTCCAGAAATGCCTTGTTGGCTCCTTCGTGCCAGCCGTTCATGACTGAAGGACCCCGAATTTACTCCGCATACCCAGCTCTGGTTTCAGTAACATTAATCTTCCTGTGGTATTTGAGTCATTCCATCAGTAATGCAGAAGAAAGCAGGCAGCTTGCTGGAAGCCTTCTGTAAGCAGGGAATGGGTTCATACTTGCATCTGTTCGTGGCAGAGGTAATTAGGGGGGCCGCGGGAGCCACCTCAATCCTCTAGTATGTGTGTGCCCAAGAAATGAGAGAGCCCAAATTCCAGTTGCATTTGAAGTACCTTTTATCATTGCACGAGTGATGATAGATTGAAATGTATGTTAAGAATTTAGACATCCCTTGACATCTTTCAATAAGACACAGGCATGGGAAGGATAAAGTGAAAGCAATCCAAGGAAAGTTTAAGATTAGGAGGAAATCGAATTTATTTCCAAGACTGAGTACCTTTGGAAATTTGGGTTCCGTGTGATTAAAGTTTCTGAAACTTTGACCTGGGTACACGAGGAATGCTTTTCTGAAGTGTGTGTTAGAGACTTGCTCTCCGGTTCTGTTTCCAGCGGGTGGTGAGACCGTGTTCGCCGCCATGCCTGATGCTCCCGCCATTGAGACGCACAGGGAGATGGCCTGTCCCCGTGTGTGGCAGCCTGTCCTGCTTTCCTCTTTTCCTTAGTGACTTACCCCTGGAGATTTCATCACAGGCAAACTCATCAATGGATGACAGACTGAGATACTGTAGTGGTGGCAGGATCTGGAGATGGGGAACTGGGGACCATGGCGCAGGGAGTGATTGAATTGTTAATCGTGAATCTATCCACCTTGCGTTCCCTGTGCAGAGTGTGTGTGTGTGTGTGTGTGTGTGTGTGTGTGTGTGTGTGTGTGTGTGTGTGTGTGTGTGAAGAGAAGTGGAAGAGAGCCTGCTCTGTAAGCCCTACCATCTCTTCACGGGAGCCTGCGCTCTCTTACCTGCTGCAGTCTCTGCTTTTCTTCAGCCTTAGGTTCTTCTGCTGTTGAGGAAAAAGATGTCCTAAATTCAGCGAATTTCTTTCTCATTTCTAACTTTAAGACGCTACGTCTTACACAAAAGTTATCAGATAGTCTCCTGTGGAAAGCAGTAGCTGTCTTTGAAACCCACTTGACCTTCCTGTGTCTCTTGCGATGTCTCTCCCCAGCCTCTGACACCTTGTCTCCTGGCTCCCCTTCCTCTGCTCTGGCCATCTATGTGTTCTCAGGGGACAGTGCTGTGTGAGAAGCTGTGGCCTCACTTTTGAGTGGGGCACCTTTGTACTTCCTGGCTTGCACAGCATTCTGTGAGCATTTTAACCTAAGATCTTGTCCTGACCCTACTGCCCATTTTCTCCAGTTCCCCGGCTTGCTGCTTACCAATGGTAACACCCAAACAGAGTGCCTGAGACTCCCCAAAGTCCTTCCTTTACTTCATAAGGTTTTATATGGAGTTAGATTTGCTGTAAGGCAAACGATGGCATATTTCTGCCATGTCCCACATTTTACAAATACATTCCTGAGTTGGCAGAGTCATTCCAGTTGGGCTTTGGGAGGACTTCCTGTACGTATACAATGTCAGATTGCTTGTTAAAATGGTGGGCGGATATTCCAGTTACTCCTGTGCACGGCTGGTACTGTGTTTATGAGTCCATAGGAAACCCATTCGACAAGGGTCTCTGTGTTCGAGACTGGTCTTTGACTCTTAAGTGTGAAGCTAAATTATCAATGTATAACTTCATAGGGCTTATGGTGCTCATTCTGGTTTTGCTTTATTTTCTGTTTAGCCATTTAAAATAGCATTTCATACGCACAGAAAATAGAGTTACCTTTAATGTGTTTTTAGTTTCTTACATATCGAATAACCACAAGATTAAAATGGCAGTTAAAGATTTTTTTGTATACCTGTTCCACGACACGCTGAGTCTATCATAATTTAATTTTATCCACCTGATATTTTAGTGTGCTGGAGGCTGCCCCTCTCACTGGTTCTCCCTGAGACTCTCCTGACAGAGTTTAAGTGTGATTTCTCCCTCTCTGAAAGCCATAGGCATCACACTGTATATGTAGACATGTCCCCGCTTTATTAGGAGCTGAATTCCACAAGGTTTTTGTGTGCACAGGGGCTGCTTGTGATGGGCAGTTTTGTAGGGTTCTTGTGCCATTGCTTGGATTATCTCTAGTCAGGAAATGATACAGAGGAGATTAGAAAGGTAACTGCCTTGAGATTTAAATAGAAGTTACATTTCATAATTGCAGTCAATGGGAAGTGTTTTTGTTGTTGTTTTTAGGGTTTTATGGTGTAGCCTTGTCTGCCCTGGAACTTACTCTATATGCCAGGCTGGCCTCGAACTCACAGAGATCTGCCTGTGCCATCACTGCCTAGCACGGAAAGTAATTTTTAATTAACCTTCCCGAAACAGCCATCTTTCGGTGCCGATCTCTGTTACCTGAGTTTCTGTTCCCTAAGGGAGGGCTGCCATCTGAAGTGTCCCGACCAGTAATCGGTGACCTCTGCCTGTTTCTTGCAGTGTAATGAGACCTCGTTCTTTTTTGAAGCTCGGAGCAAAACTGCTTGCAAACACCTCTGGAAATGCAGTGTGGAGCACCATACATTTTTCAGGTACGTTAATGGGACATTTTGTTCTTTGTTAGGGGAAACGAAGATGGTGTTTGTCTTCATGGCAAGTATCCTGTTCTGTGAATGTAGAAATGCTTCCTTAACGTACACAGCCCCTCGGTCTCCTGATGGCGTTCATGCACGTCTGTGCACACATTGTGGGTGCATCCGTATGTGTGTGCATCAGATAGATCTTTGCTCACACCGCAAGAAAGAGTCAGGGATGATTTTTAGAAACTTTATGTAAAAACTACAGAATTACCTAGCGTCTGTATGACATGGATGGAAATCCGGGGTTCTGCTGTGAATGCCTTTGAGATATCTCAGTGCAGATGGGTAATCCTCCTGCCTCTGCAGGTGTGTACCTCCACACGCAGCTCTGTAGGTTTACTTTCCACATTATTACAGTTTTTTTTAACATTATTGTTTCGTGGCCTCGTGTTGTAAAGTTTAAATCAAAACAAAGGGACATCAGCTGATAAGACATTGTTTATTGACTCAAGATTGGCTTCTTCCTCGTATTCCCATATTCTCTCTATGTGGGACAGGACAGTTTCCTATGTATTAGGAATATCACAAAATGACTGCTAATCCTCCAGGCACACGCCTTTTATCCCAGAAAGGGTGGCAGAGGCATGATCTCTGAGCTCCAGGTCAGCCTGATCTGCTTAGTGAGTTCTAGGCCAGCGGGCTACATAGTGACCTTGTCCTTTGTACAGTTTGTATGTTAGGGGAGAGAAGTGACCCAGGAGCCTAAGACTTCCCCACATTCAGTGGCCCAGGATCTCTCCATACCAGTGTCTGTTCAGAGTGCCCTGACATGGAAAATGCTGGAATATTTTGTACAAAAAAGAGTGAACCAGCAGCGTCTAATGTGATTAGCTGCCATTCAGCCCTCACACGAGTACATTAGAATGGCAGAATCCCCAAGACAGTGTAAGACAGAACATGGGGAACTGCCAGTAACCTTTCCTGGAGACCAAGACTGGGTGTTTGATAGTCACGCGCCTGATATTCCAAAGTGAGCTGGGTTTCAAACTTACCTTAAAGTAACTGGTTGCAGTTCTTGACCTGGACACATGGCTGTAGTTCAGGGCGTTTGCTGTCTTCTAGAGCATTTCCAGAACTCAGTGTAAGGCAGCTTACAACCGGCTTCAGCTCCAGATCCAGGGTATTTGATGCCCTTCTCTGGTCTCCATGGGCACCTGCACTCACATGCACATACATGCAGGCACACACACACACGCACCCACACACACACACACACGCATAATTAAACATAAACTTTAAAATAATAACTGATTTTCTTCCTAGTATGTAGAATAAGGAAAATATTTGACTATCTAGTAAATAGTTTCCTGTATAGCTCTGTGTTCAAATATTGTATAAGTACTTGCATTCACAGGCCTTTGTTTTTTTGTTGTTGTTTTTTTTTTTAATTAACTAGGATGCCAGAAACAGAGTCAAATTCACTGTCAAGAAAACTCAGCAAGTTTGGGTCCATAAGTTATAAACACCGATACAGGTAAATGACATTTCCGCCCTTGGGGTTTGTGTATGTAAACAGGTTTTTAATTCAGTTACCTACATACAGGCATAATGAAATACGTGAGTCTCCCCTCCAGCAGTGCCAACGTGCTGTATAAATGAATATTTCCTGAGAGAAATGACCTTTCAGTTTTAAATGTATTTAACATCTCCATTAGCTATGTAAAGTTATGGGCTTTCAGAGCATAGCAGACTTTATAAATTTGGGATTTCATTTTGCTATAATTATCAATTGTTTCCAATCATATTCCGTGATTATAAAACAAATCAGATATTCTGGATTCTAACTGACCGGTTGTGATGTTAGAATATTCAGTTGATCCCATATTGAGCACCGGATAGTATTTATATCCTACATCAAAACATGTATTTGCCTTTTTCATACAGAACTTACATATGTATAAAACCTGCTTATAGCACTGTTCATTACACATTAACCTTATTGAATGTTATACCACATTGTTTCCTACTTAATATTGCCTCAGTCAGTCATCACTGTCTTCTGTGTTATTACCTTCACTGAGGAAATGGAGAGTCAGGGAAGCTAAGGGATTTTTCATAGTAACCTGGCTAGGAAGCTGGATCCACGACCCCGTGGCCTGTGCTTTCCGATTGTGAGGCAGGCCCCACCTGTGGAGTGAAAACTCTGACCACCGTGCATCTAGATGGTGAGCTCTGTAGTTTGAAAAAGCGTTCGTTTTGTTTGAGTCCCTTCTGTTCGGTGGAGAGCTGTGGTGTGTGAGGAAGGCCTCAGGGCTCCCGATACAGAAAGATTCAGCTCGAACCACTCGGCCATCAGAGATGAAGTATTACTTAGGCAGAAGAGCAGACCCCCAGGCCTGGTGAAGCCAAGCAGGTTGCAGAAATGCCACCAGGGGATGAGAAGCTACTCCATCTGCAGATAAGGGACATCAGTGAGTGAAGTGCTTGCACGGGAGATGTAAAAGGGAAGCTGGGTTTACAAGACTGCAGCGTGCCAGACCTTAATTCTCTTCTAATGACCCATCTGAAGTGTCAAATCTGAGACACAAAACAACCAGGAAGAATGATCCACAGTAGACATCCAGTGCTTCCTGTGAACATGGTATCCGGTAGGGCATTTACTCTCTTGATGACTAAAACAAGTATTATTTATTCAAGGAACTTCTGATTTTCGTATGAAGGTTTTTGTTGATGTGTAAATATTTAGCCTTTGGTTTTTCAGAGCTCCTCCTTAGACAAGAATATAATTTTGAGATATTTAAGAAGGTGGTACTTACTTTTATTCTGAGAAGAGTGGGTAGTAGCTAGTATTTATGCTGTTTTTCCAATCATGGTATTGGCACGGCTAGAGAGAACACACTTAAATCTGTCTCCTTGTTGGGGTTGGGGATTTAGCTCAGTGGTTAGAGCGCTGGCCTAGGAAGCGCAAGGCCCTGGGTTCGGTCCCCAGCTCCAAAAAAAAAAAAGAACCAAAAAAAAAAATCTGTCTCCTTGTCAACAGACTGCAGCCAATGTGAAGGCATCTGTCTTATTAGTGTTTAGATGATTGAAATTAACGTACACTGTAGGTAACTGGCTTCTGCAAATATAGCCATGCCTGCTTTCTAAAGTTTATTGAAATGCAAATATTATGGCTACTGGGAATCACTATTGGAAATTATTTTTATTGGATTTTGCATATTAAATATAATTTTTTTCAAGAAAGCAATTAAAGGTAACCTTTGCAGAATTGGGCTAAATGAGCTCTGATTTCGTGGCTAATGTCAGCTGCCCGTTAAATCTTAGTGAGACTCAAATCTATTCATCTGTGTGAAAGAGACACTCACTTCCGTGCCACCCGTGGGAGAGAGGCGTTTCATCTATCAGCCAGCGGTCAGGCAGGACAGGTCTCAGATTGCTGGGTGGTCACTCATGTAGGCTGTTTAGTGCAAGAGTTGGCAAACTAACATCCTTTTAACCAGTATCATGTGCCTACCTCTTTGTTAAAGTGATCTGGAGAGACCCTGAAATGGTTGTGGAGTACAATAGTCACCTCTCGCAGGCTCTGAGAGGGAGGCAAAAGAGCCATGTCCCAGGAGCTGCAGTGTGTGTGTGTGTGTGTGTGTGTGTGTGTTGTGTGTTGTGTGTGTGTGTGTGGTGTATGTGTGTGTGTGCGCACACGTGCCAGTATGCATTGTGTGCTGTGTGTGTATGCTGTGTGTATGCTGTGTGTATGTATGTGTGTGGTGTGTGTATGTGATATGTGTGTGCTGTATGTGTATGTGCTGTGTGTGTGTGTATGCTGTGTGTATGTGTGTGTGTGCTATGTGTGTATGCTATGTGTGTGTGTGCTATGTATGTGTGTGGTGTGTGGTGTGTATGTGTATGTGTGTATGCTTTGTGTGTGGTGCATATGTGTGGTGTGTGTATATATGTTGTGTGTGGTATGTGTAGTGTGTGTGTGCATGTGTGTGGTTCGTGTGTGGTGTGTGTATATGATATGTGTTTGTGGTGTGTGTGTGTGGTATATGTGTATGCTGTGTGTAAGTGTGTGTGTGTAGTGTGTGTGTGTGATACGTGTGCGTGTAGTGTGTGTGGTGTGTATATATGATCTGTGTGTGTGGTATGTGTATGCTGTGTGTGTGTGGTATATATATATGATCTGTGTGTGTGGTGTGGTGTGTGTGTGTGTAGTGTGTGTGGTGTGTATATATGATCTGTGTGTGTGGTGTGTGTGTATATGTGTATGTGTGTAGCATGTGTATGTGATGTGTGTGTATGTGGTATGTGTATGCTGTGTGTGTATGTGTGTGTGGAGTGGTGGGTTTATAGGAGCTCTTGCGCTGTGTGTGTGGTATGTGTATGTTGTGTGCATATGTGTGTGTGTGTGGTGTGTGTGTGGTGTGTATATATGATCTGTGTGTGTAGTGTGTGTATGCTGTGTGTGTGCTGTGTGTGTGTGGTGTGTGTGTGTGTGGTGTGTGTGTGTGTGTGTGGTGTGTGTGGTGTGTATATATAATCTGTGTGTGGTATGTGTATGCTGTGTGTGTATGTGTGTGTGGGGGGTTATAGGAGCTCTCGTGCTGTGTATGTAAGTGGGGGAGACCTGTTCAGGTCCCAGTCTTTCTCTCTTCTGTCTTGGGGCTGTGGTGATTCTTGCATCTTTGGGACAGTTACTCAAGAAGGGAAAGCCTGGCGTTGTTAGGTGATGTGGGACAGTTACTTGAAAGCCAGGCGTCGTTAGGTGACGTGGGACAGTTACTCAAGAAGGGAAAGCCAGGCGTCATTAGATGATGTGGGACAATCAGGTTTCCAAGTTAAACTGGGAAGAAGGCTGAGCTGAAGTCTGATGCTTTGGTTCTCTTGGTTTTGTTTTGAGGAACCAGTAATGTGAAATGCAGACTGATGAAGTCTTTGACTAATTAAGTATTTTGTTACACATTGATATCTTCGTTTTGGAGTCCCTTGAACATCAGCCTTTCCCCTCAGCTCTCGCTAAGCTCCTTGAAAGGCCGGGTTGCAGGAGCTTCATAGGGGGCTGAGGAGCAGAGTCCTCTCTGTGGGATTGAAGTGCAAGAGCTCTCGGACCTCACGATGTTCTCAGGATCTCTCCTTGGTGTCAGGTGCCTTCCCAGGCACTGCCCGTTGATCTGTACAGCGGCCCACCAAAGGGGTATCTCAATTACGGAACAGACATCGGAGCTCTCCCCTGGGAACGTAATTAGGCTAAGGACCCGCAAGCGGCAAATCTGGTGTCTGAAGGCCACGTAACTTTCCCCGCTTGCTCCGGTCACTTGGATGCTGGAGGAAGTGTGGCTTTGCCAGCCAGAGCAGAGAAGATGCAGTGCCAGGGTGTGAGGCAGCATGGAGGTGGGGTACCTCATAGGGTACACCCATCGCTAAACCCACAGAGAAACACTGTTGGAAGAGGTGCAGCGTAGTGTAGATGACAGAAAGGGGGTTGTAGAGATTTAAACAAACAAACAAACAAACAAACAAACAAACAAACCTTCAAAGACCAAACAGCTAGGAAAAGGCAGCTCTGAGTTTTCCTTGGGGCTTGGAGTTTCAGATTAAATGGCTGAGTGTTCTGTTCCTCCGTGTCTGCAAACTGAGCTGTACTGACCTGACAGGGAGCCTGAGGCGCGTTCCAGACCTGGGTTTGTGAAGCCTGTGGTAGATTAGTTGGCGTTTCTGGACCTTAGTCTTATTAATCTTGGGACGTTATTTTCTTATTACTTTGTTCCTGAGAGAGAGACTATGTAGCAAAATTGAATAATAAAGTATAATCTCATTATCAAATGCCCCAGTGGTCTGCATATTTAGTTATATTTTTATGACAAATGGGTTTTCCTCTGTGCAGTGAGGGATCCACTGTCCAAGCCTCTCTGACAGTAGGGCAAGTCTGGAGTAGGTAGTCGTCATCTTCATGTTCCAATAGTAATGTCTTGTCTCCCTATGGAATCCTTCAAGCTTTTCAGGAAGATAGCCTGTGCACACAGAAGCCTCTAAGCCAGAGGGGAGGTTTATTTCGGTTTGCAGTCTCACAGATTTCAGTTGAAGGAGAGCTGCTGGGTCCATTGCTTTGAGTCCTTGGTAGAAGCACCGTGGTAGTGGGGGTGTGGTGGGATGCACAGATGAGCTCATGCTGGAGAGGAGGGGGTGTCAAGGGAAGGGGGGCAGATAGATCTGGGCCCCACACATACACATTCACTCCAAAGGCACCTCGGTTCACCTCCTCCCTTCTGCTCACCCACCTCCTAGCAGTCTGTTGGGCTATAAACTAACCAATGGATTAATCCACAGTGAGGGGACCGACCTCACAACATAGTCATCTCTTATTTGGGGCCACTGGTCGGAGGCCAGACTGTCAGTATATAAGACTGTGGAGGGGGGGGCAGAGAGGCAGAGAAGGAGAGGGAGGGAAGCTTAGGCTCTCACAATCCCTGGAGGGTCAGGCCTCTGTGGGCTTCCAGACCTGTTTTCCTACCTGGACATATGGTTTGTTAAGTGGAGAGAGATAATAAATGACTAACTGTGCCACAACTTAGAGAAATCCCACCAATATTGCCAAGGATACTGTCCCATTGTTGCTGTGTGGACATGGGCAGTCTTGTAGAATCACCCCTTGCATGGTTCCCCCACCATGACACGTCTAGTTTTTGGCTGTGGACCTCAAGGCCATCAGCAATGTCTATTTTTAGCCCATTCTCTGACCTAAACCTGAGCCCAGCCTTTGGGAAACCTCCCTCCCTCCTAGTCCCTCGGCAGGCACTTTTCACATGCTCTAAGCCCCTCCCTTAGTTCAGTGCCACCTTCTCAGTAGTCATATAATGGACATCAATTAAAAACCTCGCATGCTTTGTTGAATATGTGCTTTCTTCTTATTTTTTCTTTGCAAGACCCTCTGGCTGGACTGTGTTTAATTCTGTGCCGAATGGTTTTGCTTGTGCTAATCAAAGTGTCGCATTTTCAAGTGGCAGGACAGCTTTGCAAATGAGCCGAGATCTTTCCATCCAACTTCCCCGGCCCAACCAGAACGTGGTGAGAAGTCGAAGCAAGACTTACCCCAAGAGGGTAGCACAGACGCAGCCCGCTGGTGAGTAGTCACCGAACCCCAGGACATCCAAGCATCTAGCATTTTCTTTTAGGCTGGTGTGTGAAACTAGTTCAGGTGGTGACTGGGGTTATATAATCCTTTTATTTATTTATTTACTTTTACTGTTTTATTTTGAACACATGGTACACATGTTTATATGTGTGCAGGTATATGCTAACATTGTGTACATGTGAATGAGGGTGTACACGTGGCAGTGCACACGTGGAAGTTGGGCCAACCTTGGGTGTTGGTCTTCGCTTTCTGTCTCGTTGGAGACAGGGTCTGTTCTTGGTTGTTTATAGCTGCATGTACCAGACTGGCAGAGCTGTGACCTTCTGGGCGTCGTTGTGACTCTGCCTCCCATTTTACTGTAGGAACAAAAGGGTTACAAGTCCACTACCACACCCAGCTTTTACCTGGGGCCAGAGGGTTGTGACTCGGGTCCTTACACTTGTACTGCACATGCTTTGGCCGTCCAGACGTCTCCCACTCTAGTCTCTCTGTTGCTAATACTAGAAATGTTGGTTTGATTCTGGAACATTTCAAACAATCAGTAATTATGATTACTTAACGTTATTGTTGTTATTTCTGTATTTTGGAGGAACAGGGTCTCATATAGCCCAGCCTTGCCTAGACTATGTGGGCAAAGCTGGCCTTGAACTCTTGCTCTTCTGCCTCCACTGTCCAGGTGCTGGGATTGCATGCGTGATCACCACACCCAGACAGTAACTGGTAATCACCACCGAGCAGGTGGACTAGTCCCTCGGACGACTCTCTGTGCCTTCTTTAATGACTAAACTTTGTTTTCAGAGAAGTTTTAAGTGAGTAATTTCCTAATTTAGTGCCTCTGAGATTGAACCAAAATAGCTTCTAATAAAAGATTTTTTTAAAAAAATATAATAAAACGTTGTTGATATAATTGCATGGAGCCCAGAACATTTTTTTTGAAGATTTGTTCATTTTATTTATATGAGCACACTGTAGCTGCCTTCAGACACACCAGAAGAGGCCATCATATCCCATTACAGATGGTTGTGAGCCACCATGTGGTTGCTGGGAATTGAACTCAGGACCTCTGGAAGAGCAGTCAGTGCTCTTAACCACTGAGCCATCTCTCCAGCCCAGAACATCTTTTTTAAAATTACTATTTACTTTTATCATGAAACATAATACAGAAGTACGTGAAATCACGGATACGCATTCGTATTTGATTATGGGTATCTGTATGCATATGACGTTTAGCCGCGGTAGTGACGCTCAGAATCCTGAAACGTATCGTCAGCATCCTGTCTCCCCGGTCAGGATTATGTTTAACACACGGTAATTATTCACTTCTCTTTATAACTTTGCTGCTCCTGGAGCCCTTTTCTAAGCACATTTAATTGTATGTTTTCAATGTTGTGTGAATAGGTCATGGGATGTGGGCTTGGTTCTTTTTGTCAGCTTTATGTACAGAACGCCGAGGGCTAAGTATTCACTCTAATGCTTATCGGTTTTCCTATGTTGGTGTTGGTAGTGTTGTTTAGGTATTTTACATTGCTAATATATACGATTTCTTTAATAAAGCCACCCAGTCAGTCAGTTTTAATCTCTGGTGCTCAAAGCTCACAGGATTTTCTCGAAAAGCACCTCTCCAGGTCTTGTCTGGTCCTCTCCAAGCTCATGCAACACCTCCTTTCAGCCTCATAAAAACCCTGCAAGAAGAGAGTGCACTGATAAAAGCAGACTTCCTTCTTACAGCAAAGGAAGCATGGTCCCAGGAGCTGTAAGGACGAGGGGCTTTCTGTTTGAGGATAAGAACCCTGTTCTTTTTAGTCTTTCTACCGCATTCTTTGAAATGAGTTGTTAAGAATCAACTCTAGCCATTGGGTAAGAGCTGGTGTAGCCTGCCTGCCTGTCTGCCTGTCTGTGTGTCTATCTGCTTCCCCTCCTTTTCCTTCTCTCCCCTTCCCTTTTCTTTCCTTCTTTTCCTTCTTTCTTTTACTTCTTTCTAAGACAGTCTCTCTTTTATAGCTCTGGCTGTCCTGGAACTCACTGTGTAGACCAGGCTGGCCTTTGGCTCATAGAAACCTGCCTGGCTCTGCCCCTCAACTGCCATAATTAAAAGGCATTTGCCACCGAGCCTGACCTGACGTAACATTTGATGTTCACTGCTTCGTTCCATGCTCACACCATGAAGGAAGTGAGCAAGTTTGTTGTACGATTTCCTGGATGTAGGAATGATGCCTGATTTACCATCTCTAAAGTCAATTTAATCTGCGGTCTCCTCCTCCCTGTTAGTGTTGAAGACACGATCCTTTATGATGATTCTGTGATGACAAAAGCCCCCACAAGTTAAATGTGCAGTAGAGTGTCTTGCTATGACGCCCATTTCACTGAGAAAGACTGTATGATTCCAAAGACGGGTTACGAGTACTGTGGAGCAGGTCTGCTGTGCCCTGATTTCAGTGTCGTCTTGAGTCCGGTGAGATAGAACACAGAGACAGTCACAAGAAGTGGATGAATTACTACTTATGTAGGAAGCAAAGGGTAAGAGAGGCCTCGATCCCCTGTGAGGTGGCCTCTCAGTGCTTAGTAAAGCTTCCCGGGGCAGGGAGAATCTTAACCGAACTTGCCCCACTCTGCCACACCCGAGGGACTCCAAAAGACAACCTCACTCTGTATTCTGTACTCGAATGGTCACATGAGGCACCGGGCTGAAGCTCAGACCGGACTGGCATCCGAGTGTTCAGGGAAGAGGAGATCTCAGCTGTCCTGGGAAGGACTTTTCTGATTTATGATGCCACCTTCCCTGGGAGGCACAGGGATTAGAGCAGGTGTGTCAGATGCCTCCTAACTTAGCCTGCGGCATTTCCTACACATTTTACAGTTAGTTTCAAAAAGTGCAGATTTCAAAAAGTGGGTTCATCCAGGGTCGCCCAGAGAGTTTTTCCACAATTAACAGTAATCCAGGTAAGTCAGTGTCTTAGGCATAAACTTCTAGTCTTGTAACTGCTGGCCTTATATTTTATTTTAATGTGGTATAATGCCTTTTTTTATGCAAGCAGTATGAAATCCCCTGTGCTAACCGTCCCGTGCTTATGATTAATAAACAAATTTCCTGCTCTATAGTACTTCCGAAGCACCATTTTCCTGTCTTCATGTCCCCCTTTGGTGGTTTTTGTTGGATTGTTTTTAACTGAGTCTAATGAATGCACCCATATGCCCATGTGTGTGTGATCACCCACTGAGCAAGGACCACTTTCCAGGGGCTGCACTCTTCAGAAAGGGTCGTGTTGGCCTCCCTAAGTTGAAGAAAACATTTGAAGAGAGTTCTTCAGTCCTTATGCTCAGCCATCACTGTGAGCTTTCTGTCCAACCCCCCCCCCCCCCAGGCCCTGTGGAGGAGGCCGTCTCCATAAAACTGCTCTGAGAGAGACAGGGAAAGATGGTTCTACAATAAGGCTTCCTAGGCTCAGAATCCCAACCACTTAGAGAATCCATCTTGCTGGCCTGCCTGCTCCTCTCCCTCCCACACTGGTTTACCCAGCTCAGCCTTCCTCTCCAAGCTCTGTTGCTAGGACACAGTCATCACTGGCCAGGAATGAAACAGTCGCATTTGATTTTTTTTTTATTTTTAAAACAGGCTGGGGATACAGTGCATTAGTAGAGTGTATCAGGGCCCTGGCTTTTATCCCTAGAGTTGGGAGGGGGAGCTTACAGTTTTTCACTGGCTAAAGGGAACAAAAGTATCACCTTACTAAGTAATCTTGCTACAGTTATTCAGAATATTGGAAAACTTGGACAAAATGGCAGAAACAGAATCTTTTTTTTTCTCCCAATATTGGGGATTGAACCTAGGTCTGCATGCTTCACCACTGATCTGTATCCCCAGGTTTCTTCCTGATTTTTATTTTGGGATACTGGAGAAGTGGCTTAGCAGTTAAGAGTACTTGCTGCTCTTCTTGAGGACCCAAGTTAGGTTTTGAGCACTCGTAGCAGATGGCTCACAGCCACCTGTAACTCCAGCTCCAAGGCTACGTTCAAACACGCCTACATATAACTCAAACACAACAACAACAACAACAGCAATAATAATAATTTTTTTTCTTTGTATTGGTTCAAGCTCCTCATAAGTCGTCCAGGCTGGCCTCAGACTGTTCTACCAGACCAGGCTAAGCAATCTTTAAAATGCAGAGTCATTGTTCTAAGACTCTCCTTGAGTTTGGCAGAAGTGGAGTTGTAGGTTAGAGAAGACAGAGGTTCTTTTTACTGTGATAAGACCAACTGCTGCTTTTCATGGACTGAATTCTATTAATGTGCTCACTGAGGCTTTAGAACTACAGTTTTTGGAATTATCAGCATATACTCTCACCTTGCCATTCCGTATTTTGTGTAATCAATAAATTGAGACAGACGGGAGACAGTCAGTTCTTGTCAGTGTGAGGTTTTAGCTTACTATGCACCTTTTGGTTTGGAAGATGTTCTTTTATTCCTTCAGAAGAGGAAACAATTCAGTTTGCGTAGATGACTCACCCCACTTAACCTGCACCCCAGCTCTCTGAGTTCAGAGAACCTTGTATTTCTCTCTCTGTCAGGAATAATAAATGTCTGGTAGCTTAAAGGTCATTGTGTTTACAATCTGCCAAGCTTAGGCCTTGGCACCTCTGTGAGGAAGTACATTCCAGAGTCAAGACTCTGCACCCCACAGCCTGCTGCCCCACCCAGAAGAGTTCAGTGCCAGGGCAGGCAGCCAGAGCATTCCTGCAGATCAGAGCTACCTCCGTGGATAGAGCACCGGTCTGTGGATCAGAAAGGGAGGTAGGGCAGGAAATATGCATATTTTCACAGCCCCATCTCTGATAAGGTCTTGGCAGGTGGGTTCTTGTCAGAAGTGTCTCCTGTAAGTAGACAATAGGGACAGAATATTTAGATAGAACCTAGACCGAGCCAGAAGAATAATGGCATGGTCTCCCTTTAAAAAATATATTTTATGTGTATGAATGCTTGCCTGCATGTATGCTTGTGCATGCCTAGGCGTCCATGAAGGCCAGGAGAGGGCATTGAATGCCCTGCAACTGGGATTACAAAAGGGTTATAAACTGCAGTGTGGGGATTACAAAAGGGTTATAAACTGCAGTGTGGGTACAGGGAACCAAACCCCGTCCTCTACAAAGGCAGCAAAGCGCTCTAAAGCACGGACTCATCTCTCCAGCCTCCCTGCCCTGCCTTTCTGTGATCTACATGGTACTGCCGCTCCTGTGTCTTTCAGTGGGGTATTTCTAAGAAGTCAAATGCTTCCCCTGGGACCCACTGTCAGCAGCCAAGACTATGTTATTACTCTTCGGGCTCTGCAGAAGGCACTGAGAACACCGTGCTCAAAAGGATGGGGAAATGACTTCCGGGTCAGATTCTTGGGTCTGGGTTACTGCCTGGGCCATAGCAGCAGGAAATAGACCCACTAGTTTTCATGAATCTTCTAGTGTTTATGTGTATTTTTCAGAATTTAAAGTGTGAGTAATTAATTTCATTTAGAAAAATCGTGTGCTGGGCTGGAGAGATGGCTCAGCGGTTAAGAGCACAGATTGCTCTTCCAGAGGTCCTGAGTTCAATTCCCAGCAACCACATGGTGGCTCACAACCATCTGTAAAGGGGTCCGATGCCCTCTTCTAGTCTGAAAACAGCTACGGTGTACTTGTATACATAAAATAAATAAATCTTAAAAAAAAGAAAGAAGAACCGTGTGCTAAGTGAGTGACAGGTTTGGTTTGTGGACCACCTTTTTGGGTTCCTTGATTGGCAGAGTTAGGGAAAATGGTTGACCGAACCCATGACCATGAGATGCCTTCACCTGTCTTGGTACTCCCAATGAGCTTCCTTAGTAACACCTGGGAGAGTCACATTTTCTTTCAAAACTCCATCACTCTTGGCATGAACATTTTGTTATTAGTACATTGGTCAGCCAACTACAAGGGAGCGATGTCGCTGCACAGATCTGGACCCTAACCAGTGATTCACCTGTGGGTGGCTGCCTGGCATATCTGTTGGGCACGTCAGGTAGGTCTGGCCAAAGCAGGAGAGATGGAGAAAGCTTTGATGCTGTGAGGAACAGTCTTACCTGCTGCAGTACAGCTCTGGACTATTGACGTGTCGTGTCCAGAAAGGCATCTATTGGACACTTGCTCTAGCCGCTCAGTGTGTTGGATGGGAATTAAGAGAAACTCAGCATAGCTTGTGGCCATTACATTTTTTCTGGTAATGCAGAGAAAGGGGAATCTGTATATATCAAGGGACTAGTGTATCATCCACCCAAGGCAACATGGATCCAGTAAGTCTAGGAAGCCAGATCTAAATCTGCACTTGGCCTCAGGTCTATGTCACTAAGTATGCAGCATTTAAAAGGCACATAACTACCTTGAGCCTCAGTTTCTTCATCTGTTAAGTGAGGATGTTTACCCTGGCTCCTGGGATATTGTCCTGGAGATAATGTTTCAAGCAAGTTGAACATCTTACTGGGCTTCAGCGGGACCTTGGTACACTTTAGTTTCCTCCTGAAAACAATCCCATCAGTGTTTGAATTATACTTAGGATGGATGCCGTCATACAAGGATAAGATGACCGTTACTGAACTGTCAGAAGTGGAGGGTGGGGGATGGGAAGAGGCCACGCAGGTATAAAGAATAGGGGTGGAGAAGGAACTTGGAGACTTTGATGTCACTGAAGAAGATTCAGTGTTAAGAGAATTCCAAAGAAGAGGCAGTTCGAGTCTCACTGTTCAGTTTTCTTCCCTTTGTTTCTTGAGATAGAGTTCCAGGCTGCTTGTGAACTCATGGTCATTCTGCCTTAGCCTCCAGAGTGCTGAGAACACAGTTTGACATCTTCCTTATTGGCTTCCTGCTTTTTAGAGCATGCTTTAGTCGGAGCTAATTTCTTTAAATTGTGGTAAAAAAACACATGCTACGGAGGGTAGCATCTTTACAACTTTGAGTGTAAGTTTGACAGTGCAAAGCAAAGCACTCACAGTGTTGTGTGACAATTCCCTAGAACAGTTCCCTTTTGTGTCATCCTCGGTAAACACTCCCCTCCCCTTCTGCCAACCCCTCCACACACACACACATTGGCTTCAAGTGCATAACTTCTTGCTGCCCATTTGTAATGGAGACCTACCTGACAATTTTTCAAGTTTCCATAATTAATCATCCTTTCTGTGCCTGGGAGCTTTCCTACGAGAAGGAACTCGATGCTGGTCCTACTGGGTTTGTTTTCACATCAAGCAGACATTACAAAGAGAGCAGGCAAAAGAGGACAAGGGTGCAGAGCGTTGGGAGAACATTGTTTAACACAAAACATGGGGATCCCAGGGCTCTGGATCAGGGAATTCTTAGTAAGCTCAACAGAGCAGGCTGTGTTATAGGCACATCCTAATGACTTAAATACTCAATAGTCAGAAACTGACCTAGGAAGGCACACTGTGTCCAGTACTATGTATCTGTCAAAGGAAAACTGAGAACAGGGTTTGAATTTGTGTCGGTATGAGGCCACTCATGGCCCCATGACACTTGCTATGAATCCACAAGGGACCCACCAAGGGAAGAGAATGTTGTTAACTAAGGTTTAGTGTGCATTCCTGTGTGCCTGGACCTGTACATGAGCTCTGCAGATGGTGTCCCACTCAGTTCTTTTAGGAGATACTATGACCATGGTTTAGGTTAGAAAGTTGGAGCTTGGACTTGCCTGGTAACCACAGAGCCAACATGGCTGCTGTAAGTATATAGAATCCTCTTTGAAATATAGCATAAGCAGGGAATGGGGGAGGGGACTAAGCAGCATGGCCCTGGTAGTGACTCCTATTGTCCCCTTGAATAAAAAGACATACAGAAGTCACAGGTGGGGTATATGTATGTGCACGAGTACACACACACACACACACACACACACACACACACACACACACACACGCAGGTGGCTGTATTACAAGCTGGTTATAGTAGACACCTATAAAGCGAAGTGTTTCTGACCAAATGGAGAATGGGGGAAAGATCTGTTTCATTTGAATTTTATTTCATTGTTTCTGTGTTGTAATTTTTAAAAGCCCACTAGATAATTGTCAGGAATGCATTATGCTGGAAAAATGGCTTCAAACATACTTTCATTTCTCCAACAGAGAGAGTCTCAAAAGGCTCTGAGCCAAGGACGCTGATCTAGAAAGCATGCAGTGTGATTCGTAGAGCAAGTAAGGGGATATAGTAGCAGGCCAGCCTTACAGAACGGGAGTGCCAGGAATGTCTCCAGTGTCAAGAAGCCAACTGGACGAGAGGACAAAGAAGGACAAAGGCCTGTGGGCTCAGAGAGGGGAGGGAATGTTACTGAGCAAGGCAGACTTGGGGCTCTGGATCCAGGAATCCATGAGTTCCCAGCAAGTGACCAGCCTAACAAAGTTCTCTCTGCACTGCGAGCAGAGCTGAGTTGCCAGAGCAGGTGTAAGGGATCTCTGTGCCCATTCACGTTAGCCCGGTGTGAGAGAATTACAAACTGTGAACAAGGAGAGAGGGCTTTATTCCTGAGAAGGAAGCGTCCTTGAAGGGTCAGAGGTAGAACAGGGGCTTTGTTGTAGGTAAGGAGCCAAGACCAGAGGAGATGGGGTGATTGCTAAGAGTAACCGGTTCTTTGGCTTAGAGGATATCTAGATTAAAATCACACAGGGCTGGGGACTGGAAAAGTTGAGTGGAAGGAGACTGGAAATGATGAGGACGGAGGATGTGACAGCGCTCACACCTGCTGGGCTCTTCAGGATTGTTTGTGTTTGCTTCTCCTCTCCAGGTCAGCCAAAGACAGGAAAGGGAAGACATTGGTGTTAATTCTCTTCCCAAGGCGTTAGAACAAAGCACTCTGAACCTAGGCTGCGCTGTGGTGGCTGTGCAGACGGTTTCTAGAGAATTAACATGATGCTAACTTTGTTTCGCACAGAATGTGATTTGGGCTCTTCTTTCTTAAAGTAACTCTACTGACATAAAGCCAAGTCTGGGTCTCCAGTTAGTCTCCAGCCTGGGTGCAAGAATGCTCTGAGGGGAATTTAGGCTGCTCGGTGCCTGGCTATCCAAGTCTTTCCCTTGGAAAAGCACGCTGTGAAGACAAAGCAAGAGGCAAGGGGAGAAAGGTTTATGGTTGTAAATGATTTCTGGTCTAACAGACCAGATGTTACAGCATAGTTTCTCACCCCATTGACCATAAGAACAAGGAAGGGTATGTAAACTTTAAGGACCCCTCTTCTCCCTAAAATTCTCTTCTGTTCTCTGGCTTACCTGCCTCAGAGTTGCAAGGATCAAACACAGAAAAGATACAAAAGACTTGAGGAGAAACAATGCTATATGTGTGGTTGTGGCCACTTCAAAGACCTCACAGATGTGTGAAAACTATCATCCCATTGTAAAATATATCTTTGTGGGTCTGGAGAATTGGCTCCGTGGTTAAGAGTGCGTGTTGCTCTTGCAGAGGACCCACGTTCCAGTCTCAGCCCCTACATGGTTGCTCATAACCTCGAATAACTCCAGTCTAAGGGACCTGATACTCTCCGCTGACCTCACTGGGCAGCAGCCACACATGTGCACGTGCATGCATTCAGGCAAAACACTCATAGACATAAAACAACTTCAAATAATTTAAGTTTACTTTTTGTCATTGGGAATATGTAGCATTTTATCTTTCAAAAAGAAAACTAAAACCGAAACATTTTAGCAGATTCTTTAGGCCCCCCTCTAAGGTTAAATAGAAATCCTTATATCAGCCGTAACAACTCATGCTCCCATATTACTTATAAATTATTCTTTTAGTTAAAAATTAACCAGATGACTCTGACATTTTGCCTCTTGGGTTAGCTCCTGTCCCTCTGGGTGAGAACCAGGGAGAGGCGGGCATTACTCCTGGGAGGCTTGTGTAATTGTGTTTGCCTTTGACAGCTGTGTTCACACAGCTGTGTTCCCAACTCTTCTTGAACCTCATTGTGCTTTGGAAGCCAGTGGTAGGACTGGCCATGCTTGGTCACTTGTTTGCTGTCCGGATTCATGGGACTGTGCCTTGATTTCAAGTTAGGAAAATGCTTTGCTAGTTAAATACGATCCCAGTGTAGCCCCACTTTTCCCCAGGCAGTGGTTTTCAGAGCTGTCTTGAAATTGTTTGGGGCATAGGATTTCTGAAGCAGATAGCACATGAGATTTACAGCTCTGGTTTACCCTCAGCCTGTGAGCATGTGCATGGCTCTGTTTCTCTTGGTTCTTGATTTCAGTCTGAGTTCAGGGTAGCTAGAGTAGATGCTGTGAGAGGTGAGGCAGGAGAGAAAGGAACGACATTCACTGCAGCTGGAAGTGTCCTGTTTAGCACGTGGAGTTCTTGGCTCTGTGATTTCTAACTAGAGGGCAGACCAGACAGCCCTGGGTTAGTGTGGCCTTGTTTGTTGTACGGAACTCTCAGACCCCTCCAGAGAAGGTGACTTGGAATGCAGTGGACTGGTCCCTTAGCTCCACAGAGCCAAGCATCAGGGGCTGTGCTGTGGTCCCTTGTCCTGCACGTAACAGCTGGTTTGCAGAGAAAGGAAAATGGGGTTGACCTTAGGAAACACTGAGGATGGAACTGCTTTGAACACAGGGGAAGGGAGACTTAGTATCAGTGAGTTACAGTCTGTGAGATCCTTCAGAGTCTTCACCTTGATTCTCTTTTAAATCAGAGCTGGCTTTGTCACTGGACCACTTAGTAACACTGTAAAGGAGATAGTCTTGTTTCTTTCTTTTTAATTAATGAGGAGACCAAAACAATTGTTAAGAATCCTCAGTGCTCATTCAAAAGTGGACAGACAAGTACAGACTAGGATTTGAATCCAGATCTTTAGGATGCTAGGGAACATTAATAAAAAAAAAGTATAAAAATTTAAAAGTAAAGCATCTAGAATTACTTGAAAATACGCAAACCTGCTTTCCCCTCATGTTATATGATTTATTATTTCAGCAGGTACAACTTGCTTAGATTTCTCTCTCTCTCTCTCTCTCTCTCTCTCTCTCTCTCTCTCTCTCTCTCTCTCTCTGTGTGTGTGTGTCTGTGTGTGTCTGTGTGTGCCTATGTGTCAGGGTAGAGGGAGCTGTGCCAGGTATGCCATATGTGGAGGTCAGAAGACAAAATGTGGGAGCCAAGCCTCTTTCTACATCATTGGATTCTGGGGATTGAACTTGAGTTCTTAGGCTTGGCAGCAAGCCCCTGTACCTGCTGAGCCAACTTGCAGCCCCTAGCGGATATTTCGCTGATTTATGAAGGAACAGCAGGTCACTCTGCTGGAACTCGATTTGTACTAGTCTCAACTGGTCTCGAACTTGTGCTTCTCTTGTCTGGCTTTAGAGTGCTGGGCCTCACAGAGCTGAATTATCATGTTTGGACTTTCTGGAAGAAATGATCTAAGGTTTGGGGGATGGTGTTTTGTCAGGCAATTACATGTCAGTTGCAGTGGGCTCTGGGGCACTGGAAGTGTTTGTTCAAGGATGTTCCCTTTTGTTCCCACCCTTTTCTCTTCTCTTCTGCTTTGAGGTGGGTGCTTATTTGTGCTGGGTAAAAGATTTATTAACGTATGGTCAGTCTGATTAGATGCATTCTGGGAAACTACTGTGTACTCCCTCTGTGTGAGTGCTTGGCATTCCAAACATAGCTGCCCAAATTGGAAAAGGAAGGAAAACCGAAAACTTTTTATGTGTTCACATTCAAGCCTTAACTTTACCGCAAAAGACACCTGTTAGCTTCTTATTTAGCAAGAATTTATCGAGCGCCTCTGTGGCATGTGACCCTATTTCATGCAGCAAAATAAATAAATAATAACAAACAAACAAACATGGCTACTCATCTGTACAAGTTACAGACACAAGACTTTAGCACTGGTAAACGCTATGCCAAGGACTGTCTATAAACCGTCTTACTTAATCCTCTTCGTTCACTGTGTAAGTGGTTGATGGTCGGTAGAGAGCAGAGACCAGGAGGTTCAAGGTCATTAGATCAGATAGTAGTGGGCAAATTGGCAAAGATGAGAAACAGATCTATATGTTGTATCTGCATGCTTAACCCCTTACAGCTTTCCCCTGTTAAAACACAGTTCAGGCAGGCAGATAGACAGATAGGCAGGCCATGCCAAGTGTCAGTGAGGCTGACTGAGCGAGGAGAGGGGCTCAGCAGTTAAGAGTGCTGGCTGCTCTGTCAGAGGACAGAGATTAGGATTCCAGCACCCCTGTGAGGTAGTTTACAAAGGATCTGAAGCTGCCTTGTGGCTTCAGTCAGTATACATCCTCAGACACACAGATAAATAAAACAATAAAGTATAAAATAAAATAAAATAAAAGTCTTTAACAACAATAACAAAGGCCAGGCATGATGGTTATATCTTTAATCCCAAAAGACAGGGGTGGATCTTTGTGAGTTCAAGGTCAGCTGTAGCTATGTCTCAACAAATAACAACAACAACAACAGCAATGCCAACAAATCCCTAGAAAAAGCAAGGAAGAAAATTTAAGTGTGGCTTGAGGTGATGGTGAAAGAAGCCATTTTGAAAGCTGGTGTAGTAGGTCTCCAGCTGGTATATGCATTTCCTAGAAGAGTATTTAGGAAGAAAAATGAATAAAATTTTAAAATCATCTGTAGGATAGTAGCTGAGGTGTATATAATAAAATGTAGTTTAGAAGGCAGAGGGCGTGGCTTTTGTTTGGTTTTTACTTTTTACTCCATGCTCCTGTCTGTGTGTCTGCCTCCACTTCTCTTTCCAGGCCCCGCCCCTCCCCATCTGTGTCTGTATCCCTCTCTGAGGCAGGCGGGCAGGGTGAGGGATAGATAGTAACACCTTGCTTCTGCTGTTTTCTTCAACTCTAAAGAGCCCTCCCTGGTGTGGTACTAGACATGCTGGCTCTTGTCCCCAGTGTGCCCCTTGCAGTAGATCATCCCATATTGTACAAAGGGAAACCAAGCTCTCCTCCAAGTGAAGTCTATGTTTCCGTGTCTTTAAACCTCCTTGGTTGGTGTTGGGGAAGTAAAGATTCTAATGACCAAGTAACCTTTCCTTCCTAAGTCATTTTCTCATTATGACTTAACACAGATGAAGGACCCAGTGGACCTGTCACCTAATAGAATATTCAAGAATCGTTGCTTATAATGTGTCACCCCCAGATTTGTAAGTGTTAGAGATGCTTTGGGATGTCAGTCTGACCCTCACTTTGCCCAGCACTTTTTATCTCTACTTGCTTATGTGCACAAGAAGCATTAAAAACCAATGGGATTAAAGCGGTAATAGAGTCATCGTTAAACTGCTTCACTCTCACAAAAAGTAAATTTTTTTAAAGATAAGATTTCACTGTGTATCCGTCATTGTCCTGGGACTCTCTTTGTAGGACAGGCTGGCCCTACAAACTCACAGAAATCTGCCTGTTGCCACCTCCTGAGTGTTGGGATTAAAGGTGTGCACTACCACACCCAGCCAACAGTAAAATGGAAAACAAATATTTTGTTATTTATGTGTGTGTGTGTGCGCGCGCGCGCGTGCGCGTGCACGCACGTGTACATCTGGGTGCCTGTAGAAGCCAGGCCAAGGCATCAGATCTGCTGGAGCTGGAGTTACAGGCAGTTGTAAGCTGTTGCTGTGGGTGCCGAGAACTAACCTCTAGTCCCCTGAAAGAGAAGCAAGAGACCTTAACTGCGTAGCAGTCTCTCTAGTTTCCCCAAAGTAAAATTTGTCCCTTTTGTTTGTGTTGCTTTTCTGACAGGGTCTCACAGTGTAGCCTTGGCTGGCCTGGAGCTTGCTATATAGACTAGGCTGTTCTCTGACTAAAAGAGATCTATTTTAGATCACACTGCTTCCAGAGTGCTGGGATTAAAGGAGTACACACCAGAACTGGTCCAAAAGTAGATTTCTTAATTCGGATATAATACAAGTAACAATTAGGAAAACGAGACCCATTTATCTCATAAGGCTCTACGTTCTAAGGACCAGAGAGCTCCCTCGTCTGTTAAGAGTGCTTGCTGCCCTTGCAGAAGACACAGGTTTGTTGCCAGCATCTGTATCAGGTGACTCCTACTTTCCTGTCACTCCAGTTTCAGGGGATCCAGTGTCTTCTGGACATCAGGATATATGGAGTGTAATAAGCTTATGCAGGCACATAAATACAGACATAATCAATAAATATTTAAAAGAACTGTTGTAGATTTCTACCCCGTCTTTAACCATTTAGTTAAAAGACACACACCCCTTTATATTTACAATAAACCTTAGTCAGCACAAAGAGCTGGGCACCTATCTACCCTCTATGATAGTAAATCCATTTCCTGTTGATAAAACTGAGTTTTTCCTATGCCTCATCTGAGCTTCTCTTAACTCCAGTTGGCCATCCCTCGGGGGCACATTTTCAAGACTCACCTAACTCTTGGCAGCGTCTCCTCCATTTACCTTCTCCCCCATTGTGGACCTCCTCTGACCCCCTAAACCCAGGAAGGAACCGTAAACCCCACCCATGTCTCTTCTGCCCATCTTTTGGCTGCTAGCATCTTTATTCGCCAATCAGAAATAACTTGGGGGGGCAGGGTCACATTGTGTCACTTGGGTCAACCTGTAGACTCTCTCGTCTCTGGGACAACCAGGTCTGGAGGAACCAGTATTGTTAGCATTAGAATTCAGGCATCAGTTGACTTTCTGTGTTTAATATTTTGTCAACATTAGTATTACTGTGGCATGTTAATTCAGAAGTCAATTTCATGTGTGCTTCTGTGTGTGTGATATACATTTATAGTGTACATGTATGTGGTATATGGGTCTGTACATAAAGGTGTGAGGACCAAAGGAGGATGTCAGGTGTCCTGCTCTGTCACTCTACCATAGTTCTCTGAGACAGGGTCTCTCTCAGAGCCTGGAGCCCACTAGCTATCTTTACTAGAAGCCACAGACATCAACACAGATCTCTCCTGCTGCATGGCCATGGACCCAGACGTGGCCCTCAGTGGCAGTGTGAGCTGGGATTTCACTGTCACCTCACATGGTGGGACAGGGTACTATGTACAAGCTGCTCATGATGCTCAAATGTGCTGCTTCTCTCTTGCTTCCACCTGTCCATCACATACGTACACATTGTAGTGTTTGTGCCATGGGAGGGCTACACGGGTGGTGGGCCACTGGGTGTCCTCCTTCTCCCACACTGACAAGTGGACCACCAAGGTCTACTTTAAAAAGGTTTGTTTAGGGCTAGAGAGATGGCTCAGTGGTTAAGAGCACTGACTGCTCTTCCAGAGGTCCTGAGTTCAAATCCCAGCAACCACATGGTGGCTCACAAACATCTGTAATGAGATCCGATGCCCTCTTCTGATGTGTCTGAAGACAGCTATGTTGTACTTATGTAATAAATAAATAAATCTTTTAAAAAGGGCTTATTATCACCCAGGCCTAGATCCATGGCTTTGAGAGTTGGCCCACACCTACATCTTCCCTATCTCTGAATTCATGGTGTGTGTGAAAGGGCTGGCTCTTTAGATCCAAAGCTGCAGGATCTCCATGGCACAGGGCAAAAACAAGATGTCCCAGAGGAGTCTCTGGAGGGTCCAGTATCGATAGTGTAGCATAAACAAAAGGCCTCAAACCAGACCAGTGACTCATGCCATGGACATTTATAAGTGAAGGAGTGGGACTGAAAGGCTGTACTGTGGAATCACTGTGAACTTCCATGGCGAGATTGTTTCTCTGCTATTTTTTTTTTTTAATTTTTAAAATTTTTTTGCTGCAAGGGCAGAGGGGAAGTTGGGGCACATGATGTGAAAATCACAAAGAATCAATAAAAAGGCTTGTTTTGCCTTTGTTTGTTTGTTTTTTAAGTAACCCTTGGGGATGGAGAGATGGCTTAGTGGTTAATAACACTTGCTGCTCTTCTGGAGGACCAGGGTTCGATTCCCAGCACCCACATCAATCATCCCATGACTGACAGTAACGCTACTTCCAGGGGCTCTGGGCACTGTCACCATCTTCTGGCTTCTGGGCACTGAACACATGGTGCTTGGACATGCATGCAGACAAAACAGCCATGTGTGTAATAAAGTAAATTTTAAGCTCACCTTTATATGTTATATGTTTATACATTATGCGTTCTTGGTGTACCATAAAGCATTGAGTGGCCCAGTTCCCTCCACTGAAGGAGTCAATCCTATGCCTGAGGTTTGAGAGAAGGTGGCTAGGGAGGTTTTGCTGTCCTGTACTTTAAGATGTAGGGGTCCCATTGGGCTTTGAGGGCATTACCAATATCCTAAGGAATTTATATACCAGCTCTTTCTTCCTGTGTCACAATTTATGCCCTGAAATCACAACGAAAGTAATTGGTATCTGGGAACATGATACGATTTGATTCCAGAGATCAGGGCTCTTTGTGGGCCCTGAAGGTTGAATGACAGGTGCTTCAGGTTGCTGGTGGGCTCTCCAACACGAGTGCAGTTTACTGAGGAGTTAAACTCAAGCCTCCCGGAGGGAAGGCTGCACACTGTCTTGTTTGGAACCTGGCGTTCTAAGCAGTAGAGGGGGGTAAAAATCTCGGGCTACCTGTGGCTCCGTGTGTGAGCATCCTTCTGGAGGACTGGCAAAAACAGGCCTTTGTGTTCATGTACCTCTCCTCCCTAAGTGATTGTGCCAGTAAGAAGGGAAGCCAAATACCCAGGCTGAGCTGTGTTGTGCTAGGGAAGAGGAAGCTGCAGGCAGATGAACTCTGGAAGGTTCCTTTGTGCATTGACGTATTTTCCTGCCACTCCCATGCGTTTAATCTTCCCTCTAGCGTGTTGGTAGATGCCTTGTTTGATCTCCTAGTTGTCATGAAGCAAATCGATGTTGAAAGTCGGTACGTCTATAGAGAGGAGGTAGATGTGGTTAAATGGCCGTCTTGGGACTTTGAAGCCAGAAACTCTTAAGACAGCAGGGACCCTTTTGTCTGGATGAGCTGACATCAGGAATTTGAACTTTAAATAATCATCCGTTGGATGCAGAAACACTGCCAGTTTCCAGCCCTCGTGTTTCAAAACCGGCTTCTGTTGTACACTTCAGTGAGGTTGTGTTCTGCCAGACGCAGACCTTCCATGGTAATAGGGAGAAGCTTGTCTTTGGATCATTTTGGTGTTTGACTGTAATCTCTGGAATTAGAAAAGGGGACCTTTTATTTTGCTAATTTATTCTACTTTGCCATTTTATCCCATAGTACTCAGAGATAACTAAGGCAAGGTGACTTTGTACTGCCAATCTGGGAATAAAACTGAAACAGTTCCAAGGGCTAGCTCAGTTTTCTTCCTAACTACATTGTTTCTTCACATAGCTTGTGCTGGAGTAGATTCAGTAAAACTCCCAGATCTCTTGTGTGAACAACACCATGATGTATTGCAATATTTTTTTTGTCCTAAGTATATAGTTGCTTATTTTTAATCAAAGGGTAGGGAAAGGATAAAATAGGATTAAGTAAAATAGAATTAAACATAAAGATTTACAAATGGGGTCGGGCCGTGCTGGAGAGGCGTCTCGGCAGTCAAAGAGCTCTGCAGAGGACACAGGTTCAGCTCTGCAGAGGACCTCAGGGTGGCTCCCAAGCATCTGAAACTCCAGGTGCAGGGCATGTGATTTCCTTTTCTGCCTTCTGCAGGTAGCAGGCATGCACATGGTACACTACCGCCTTCAAGCACAAGAGTCATAGTAGAACAGAAAAGTCAGTATTTTTTAAGTCTACAAATTGATACTTGACAGTAGCTAAAAGAAATTGTTCATGTGGCACAAACGACTTCTGTGCAGGCACTCCACGTCCTTTTGTTTTCCCTGCATATGTTTTTCTCACCAAACATGGGGTTCTGTTTTCCAATACCATGTGCTCACCTATTCCAACTCTAAATGAATAGAAATGGCAGTGTGTGTGTGTGTGTGTGTGTGTGTGTGTGTGTGTGTGAGAGAGAGAGAGAGAGAGAGAGAGAGAGAGAGAGAGAGAGAGAGAGAGTTTAACAAGAGTCTCAGTCGCTCTATTTTACCAATGAAGACTTGGGAGCCAGATGCTGGGGTGCAAGCCGGCTAGCTCAGAGAGGCAGAGAAAGCACCCAGCCGACCTTCCTCCTCAGCCCATGCCTCTCCAGGAATGCCGTTCTCTCAGAAAACCTCCTTCAAACTCATGACTCTCCCTTCTACTTCCTGTGTGTCTCTCTGTCCGTCCTCCTGAGTCCCTCTTACTTTCTATTTTTTTTTTTTAATAATCCTACGTTCACTCTTGGGTTAAAGGTGTACACTAGGGCTGAGCCACACCAGGACTAAACGCAGGTTTTTTTCCCAGGAAATAACAGTCTTGGGTTCACAATGTGCTCAAATATCCTGCAACCACACTGAGTCACATCAGAGTTTTGACCGTGGTCTGACATGTGTCATGTTAGAAATTATGTACAATTCTACAGTAGTAAAATAAACGTTTTCTCATTGAAAATGCATGCATGCTCATCCTCAAATCTTGACATCACAAGATGGCTGAAGAATTGTCCCTAAGTCAAGTAGCTAACTAGATCTGGGCAAGTTGATTCTTCCTGGACAACTGCTCCTACTGAACTGAAGGACAGGACCACGTAAGCACCTGTGGCCAGCAAGGCCATCTGAGACACAGCGGAGTAAAGGTGGACACGGTCTAATCAAAGCTGTGTGCCCGGCTAACCCAGACTCACTCTCATCTCTCAGACTCACTAACTGTTCTTAGTCTAACAGCCAATTGTTTGGGAGAAAGTCAAGTTTCCTACTCACTTTCATCTAGTTTCCTCTAACCATTTCTCCTGAAATTTAATAAGTATGTAGTCAAGTCTCTCGCTCCGTCTCCCAGTTGACCTTTAATTTATATTGACTCATGCTATCTGTACAAGGCATTTAGATGGCAGATAGAAAGCAACAGGCAAGTGTGTTGGGGTGGGGGAAGATTTAAATCTTGCTGGCTGAGCTGATAACGTTTCAAGCAGATTGACCGGGGAGCTATAGGGTTAAACGTTCTGGGTTTTCCTTTCGTTTTTGTTTTTAGACTTATTTATTTTATTTTTACATGCATGAATATTTTACCTGCGTATATGTATGTGTACCACATGCATGCTCGGTGCCCATGGAGGTCATCAGAGGTTGTTAGATACCCTGGAACTGGAGTTAAAGGTGGTTGTGAGCCATTCTGTGGGTGCTGGGAACCAAACTCAGGTCCTGCAAGATAAGTCAGTGCTCTTGAACACTGAGCCATCTCTCCAGCCCCTAAAACTCGTATCTGTATATTAAAATGAAGTGTTATTGGTGTCTACTTTACCGGGCTATTTTGTTAGCTTCGTCAGCTACTTCTGTGACTCACCTACCTCTCGCTTAGTGTTGAGTAGGCACTGGCTTGGTCTCTGTCTCTGAAGATGCCCGTAAGGAACAGCCCTAGAGAAGATATTTCCGCCTGCCACTCATTGGCTGGCTGACCATCCCATCTAAACCTTCTCCTCCTAGAGAGGTGCGTGCTGGAGAAAAGTCACCACCAGGGCTACACAAGTCCTTCCCAGTCTCTGCCTTCAGATAAGAACCCAGACTTCATAACCAGAATCCCTGCAAAGTGTCTGCTGTGGGCTCCCTCTGCTGGCCCATCCAGCCTGCATGCAAATCAGTGGTGGGATAAACTTAAAAATGTAGCTTTAGATTCCGAGGCATGTTTTGTAAAAGATATATTTGAAAACTTTCTTTGGCATATGAAGACACATGACACGTGCTCGTGTCCCTTCTTGCCGTCTGCACTTTGAGATGGAATGCTCTCACAGGTTTCAATTTGGGGGAGTTTCACTGTGATTTTAAGTGGGACCAGTCGTGACAGGCGGAACCACTTTACAGCACGGTCCCAAAGAACTGGAAATGTGTTATGTTCCAATATGGTAGTGAATATTCCAGAATCTTGTTTTTCAGAGTCTGTTTACTTTTAAAGTCAATGATATGAGAACTTATTAATATTCTTCAAAGGTCATAGCTTAGACTCCTGGGGCAGCACTGTATGTATCAAATAGTAATATCTCAGGTCTCTTGAGTGGTCAGTCATTTATCTGGAGTCATAATTTATCAATAAAATGTGCCACAAATGACCCCACATCGCGTTTTCTTTCTTTCTTTTTGTGTGAGAGTATGCCTGTGTGTTAGACTATGGATGCATTTGTGGAGACCAGGAACTTGGAGCTTTTCAATTAGGATAGGGCCTGCCTGTGTCTACCTCTCCAGCATTGGGACCACAAACACCTTTCATCATGTTTGAGATGAGCTCTGGGAACCAAGTCTGGTCCCCGTGCTTGCATGCCACCCACTTTCCTGACTGAACCACCAGACCAGCCATAAACTTGCATCTACAGATAGTCATTGAGGGCCTTTATGTTTCCCTCCCCACAGTCTCCGGTCATCCATCTTTCCTCTCCCTTTGTTACTAGGATCCAACAGCATCAATCGGATGACTGCAAACTTGGAAAACGGGGAGAATGAAGGAACCACCAAGATCATTGCGCCCTCACCAGTGAAAAGGTCAGTGTGTGTGGTATGTGATCTATGAAAGGTTAGCAAGGCTAAGAATCGATTCACTTTGGTAATTAACTGATTAGCACTTTTAACCCACCCAGGGACTCTAGTAGACAGTGTCTAAGCCAAAAAATGTATTACGTCAGCAAAAGTCAGTCACTGGAACCTGTCTCTCATGGAGGAAGTCACAGACCGTATGCGTGCCCGGTCTGCAGCGTGTATCAGCACACTGAAAATTCCATGTGGTCTTTAAAATCGTAGTGCAATGGACTAAACTTCAATTTTAAGAGACAGTATTCCTCACAGTGGTGCCCTGAGCACTGGGATGAGGTCAGCAGCTTTAGAGACCCCAGGGCCTCAGCATTCAGAGGTTGCATATGTATGAAGACCCGCCATGTTCCTGGGCATTAGTTTCCCAGGGCCATTCCCACTGGAAAAAACCTCCTCTTAATATCCTATATGAATTGGTTCCTGAAAGATCTGCTTTGTTCTCTGTTAAGGGAGTTTTAGAGAAATTTTTTCCGGTCTCCAATTACATCCATGGAGGAGAGTTATCAGCACACAATGAGCAGCTTTGAGGGGCTCACTTTGCCTGTAGCGGCTACCCTACTTGCATCATGGAGAGGCGATCCCAACAGTCAGAGCTGTGTGCTATGCAGGGATGCCTTAGCCTATCCTCCACTCCATTCTCTGTTAGTTGACAATGGCGCCTTCATTCAACTGCTCTTAGTGACTCTGAGGCATGAAGCCCAATTCCCAGTAAGAAAATTACAAAAATACGAAGATTCCAGAGCTGCGAAGTTTCCCCTTACACTTTTTTGGGCCTGTCTCCTTTTCTTCAGTTCTGGGACATTCTCCTTACAAATCGACCTTTTGGAAGGACACATTCCTCACCTTTGAACGTGTCTTCCTTCACTGTTTCCCTAGTTGGACTTGCACTGCTGGGTGGAGGTAACTACGGCTGCAGGTTCAGGGCTTGCTCATGATATAGCCGACATAAGAACAGCGATCTTCTGTGAAATTCAAACCTCCAAGCCTCATGGAGATAACCCAGTCCCCTTTGCAACCCACTGTGCTGCAGATGAGAAGGAGTTCAGGAAGGGAACACAGTTACTGTGTCACCTGGGATTTTGTCACTCTTTAACTCGGCTGCTTGTGGTCGTTTCATCTCTCTCGTCTTCCCTGCCTCCCTCTCCCCTCCTCAGTTTTCCTTCCTAACTTAGTAAACACATACACTTTGTGCTACTGTACTAGATCTTCACGGGCCTTCTTCTTCTTTCTCAGTTCAAAAGGGAAGTATTTACTTTGAAAGCTTGAGCTTTGAGATTTTGGTTTTAAATTATTGAGCAATATATTGAACCTATGTAAAACATGCCTACTATCTACTAAACCTTTGATGCGTGTGCCCTGGTCGGATGTACCTTGTGCAGGTGTATGGTTATTCCTGTGCGGATAGAGTGTCCCAACAGATGTTTGTTACTTTTGTGTTCACAACACCCTTGTCACTTTCTCTGGTTTCTCCCCATGTTGCAATTGCTAAGAATTCTGCTAGGGCCCTATTCTGTAACAACACCCAGATCCCTCTAAGGACCAGGATTAAACGTGGATTAGCAACTAAGTAACTCTTTTTCTTTGCAAGCTAAGACTCCAGAGGAAGGGAGAAGTGACCCCTGTGTCCTTCCGCTGGTCTCTTCTGTTTCCCTAGGTGTGCCTGGACAATTTGTTGGGCTTGAGTAACTACTCAGTTATATTTACATTCTTAGGGCAGAAAGATGATACTGGGTCAGGAAATAGTACTCAGAAGTCATTCTGATCCGGAAGGATGGAGCCAAGATATCCGGAAGCTAGACAGAGGTCAGATAGGGTAGCCTGATCCTCCCCAGAGTTAACTTTCAGTCCTTCAGAGCCAAACTTGGAGCCAGGGAGTCTGGCTACTGCTGTAAAGTCTGCCTAGCCTCATGTGAATGGGTGCCCTGTGTCTTAGTTAACCTTTGTATTGTTGTGACAAAACACTTTGACCAAGGGAACTTATAAAAGAAGACATTTAGTTTGGGGTTTGGGGTTCCAGTGGATTAAGTCTGTGGCCATCATCCTGATAGAAAGCAGGCAAGCAGGTACGGCACTGGGGCAATAGGTGGGAGCTTGCTTCTGGTCTGTAAGCTCGACGCAGAGAGAGCTAGCTGGGAAGAGCCTGGGCTTTTGAAGTCTCAGTGCATCAGTAACACACCTCTCCAAACTGCTCTACCAACTACGGGCCAAGTATCTAAACACAGGAGCCTATACAGGCCAGTTTCGTTCAAACCACTACACGCAGCTTCTCCTCCCTTTCAGCTTGCTGCCTTTCTCTACCTGGTGGCAGCTATTGCTTCTCTTCCTGGGAAGGACTCTCTCTCCTCTCCTCCTTCCCACGCCCACCATTAGGCAAGTATTCTCTCTTGTGGAGCAAGACTCCAGTTCAATCCGAGAGCAGTTGGTGAGCCCCATCAGTATTCCAGTGTTCCACCTGTGGGCGCATGTTGCCCGGCAGGCCAGTATCACAGAGCTCAAACCTCTCTTGGGTAAGTCTCCCGCTGGCTTTCCAACCCAGTGGCCTACACAGACACTATGAAAGCTGGTCAGGAGGAAGAAGGTTTCCAGATCATTCTAGCTTGGTTTCTGTATATACTGCAACCCAGTTGTGTTACTTCCCATTACCGTCTAGTTATGGCGGCAAGCAAGAGCAATGGCAGCTGATGTTCTGGGAGCCTCTGCGGCCTCTCTGACTGAACTCATAGGAAGGGAAGCAGATGATAGAAATGAAGGAACCCAGATAGAGATAATCACACAGCATGTACCGAGGATTGGGATGGTGGGTAGCTGTGCAGTCTCTGAAATGAAGCGAAACTGCCCAGTGGAACTAAAATGTAACGTTGCATGCGAAGATGGTCCAAGCAGAGGAAAAACTCCTGAAGGTACAACATGAAGGGGTTTAAACAGGAACTGCTTGCATGCAGCAGGCCAATGACAAGGCTACCTCCTCAGTGACAGGCTCCCCTTCATCCCATGGCTTTAGTTCTGCTATCAAATTCATTGTAACGAACAACTTAATTATTAAATAAAAAGTATTTTTATTATGAAAAAAAACTTGGGTTGGGGATTTAGCTCAGTGGTAGAGTGCTTGCCTAGCAAACGCAAGGCCCTGGGTTCGGTCCTCAGCTCCGGGGGAAAAAAAAAACTTGTAGGAAGGTATCCCACGCTAGACATTGAGATTTTTATCTAGTAACTTATGGCTTCTGGAGAAAGTACTGTCATTTATACAGAATACTCCATTTAAACTCCTTTAAAATGTGCATATATATACATATATATGTGTAACTACACACATATATAACACAACATCCTATACATTTAGATACAGCATATAATATACAAGTACTCCATATATAGACCATCCTGGTCCTAACCTTAGAGATCCATTTGCCTCTCTGTGCCTTCCAAGTACTTGGGTTAAATGCCTTTGCCACATACCCTGACTTAAGTTATGCTTTTAAATTAATGTACCAAGTAGTTGTTTTGTGTAAGACCTTTCCACAGATCTTTCTTTTTGACTCAACAAAATGAACCCCCCTCCCCCCTCTCCTCCTTACTACAGTGGAGTCTTTAGAGAGTTTCTTAATAATTGGTCAGCTTGGCTTTTCTTCCCATAAAACTAGAGTCAGGGAGGAGACACTAAAGTGCTTACAGGAGAGACACATTTATTAATCTGTCATTTTGGGTTCTTTTCGGAAGGAGTCACAGCTATAAACACGGAAGTCTGTGTACATATACGCCAATGCGGTTTTGTCTTCTGAGTAAATCTGTGAATTAACGTAACTTTTTGGTCAACTTATTTTCTATTCTTTATTATTGAAGTTTTAAGAAAGCAAAGAATGAAAACAGTCCTGACCCCCAAAGAAGCAAATCTCATGCACCATGGGAAGAAAACGGACCCCAGAGGTGAGGAGGCTCTGCCTTTGGACAGAAATCAGCAGAGGGATGTGTCATAGCTTGGTCAGTCAGGAAATGGACTGCTCTGTGACTGAAATGCTGAAGTGCGAGTCAGTAGCCTGTTTCCTAATGTGAAGCCTTTTAGAGCAACAGAAAGGAAGCCAGTGTGCATCACCTACAAGGCCATTGTAGTCATTTAGAGCAGTGGTTTTCAACCTGTGGGTTGTGACTCCTTTGGGGATCACATATCAGATGTCCCACACTTCAGATATTTACATTCTAGTTCGTGACAGTAGCAAAATTACTGTTATGAAGTAGCAATGGAACGCTCTTATGGCAGGGGGTGGGGGTCACCACATCAGGAACGGTTGCAGCATTAGGAAGGCTGAGAACCACCGCTCTACAGTAAGGTTATAGCTGAATAGAGTTCCGAATGACATTAATGGTAACACCCCACACTTGTGAAAACTTCCAACCTGGTACATGAACTTCTCTCTCACTCCAGTGGACTCTACAACTCCCCCAGTGACCGCACTAAGTCACCAAAGTTTCCCTGTACCCGGCAGCGCAACCTCTCCTGTGGCAGCGACAATGACTCCTCGCAGCCAATGAGGCGAAGGTGGGCCCAACACAGTTCTGATTGCGGTGTGACTGGAAGCTTGTTCTTTTTTTCCAAATAACGCGTTAGGGAGCCTAAAGTGCTTCTCTGAAACAGTTTTAGAGAATACTTTTATAAAATACTTATGGTCACTTGCTTTCTGTATTTAAAATGGCTAACTTAAGAACTACAGATACGATGCTAACTGTATGATGTGCATTGCAAAGCAGCCACAGTAAGTGTTAAATGGTACCACTGTGGAAAGTGGAACCACACTTAAAGCCCATGCGTTCTGTTGTCTATCATGATGCTGCTGTGTGATCTGTGAGCCTCTTTCAAAGCACACACGGTGAACCTGCTGCCTTCTACAGCGAAGGTCGGGATGCACGCGTGGTTCTGCTCCTGTGCATGCTTAACCACCACCAAATTAGTATAAGGTGGGGATCGTGTATCTGTGTGTCTTACGCAGCTTAAGCGTGTTAGAGGCAGCGGGAGGACAAAGGGACAGGTGGTGGTGGCAGGGCCCTGACCTCTCCTCTGAGAGTGTGTGGGAGGATGATGCGCGCGTGGGAAGGAGATGGGGCCGAGGCTTTAGATGTCTCTGGGGAAGTTTGGCTTTGAAAGAGAGGAGAGACAGGTGGAAGAAGAGAAGTCGCATAGAGTCAAAGTTTACACTGAGGGCTGCTGTGATGGCTCAACTGGTAAAGGTACGTGCTGCCAAGTCTGAAGATCCGAGTTCAATCCTGGGACCCAGATAGTGGAAGGGGAGAACCAACTCCTTCAAGCTGTCCTCTGACCTCTCACGCACAAGCACTAATAAACAAACACGCAATGATAAGAGAAGGTTTATGTTGATTACATCAAAAGCTAAAAAAAGGGGGGGAGTGGGGTTTGACCTGGAAGTTGAATCTGTGTGAGAGGTAAGTGGTAGTTAAGGAAGATGGTTGTGAAGACAGTGGCTTGGGACTCATATAGCACAAGGGGTGGGGTGGGGTGGGGTGGGGTGGGGTGGGGTGGGGTGGGGTGGGGTTGGGTTGGGGAGCTAGCCTTTGTTGTCAGCACAGTTCCGTAAGTAGCAGGGACATATTGGTAAGTTTTTGTTTCAGGTAGAGGGAAGATGGAAGAATCTTATCTGATGCTGCCTTTGCCTTTGGGAGGAGAAAGCAGAGAGACGCTAAGGCAGAGGCACCTTAGCCAAAGGAAGATGTTGACAGCATGCTTCAGGAGCAGTACTTAGGTCAGAAAAGGGTCAGTCTGTCGAATGACTGAAGCATCATCAGGAAAACAGTTTGTCAGTGTAAGGAACATTCGCTTGCTCAGTTCCTTCTGCCGCTGGTGCCCAGCTAGCGGCTGACCCAGAAAACCTGGATAAAAGGCAGAGCCGGGGAAGGTCTGAGCACTGTCACGTGGGTCACTGAATGGACACCCAAGCTGAGGGGATGCCATAGGCAGAGGTCATGGGGTCAGATGCGCAGGGTGAGGACAGGAGAGTAAGCAGGGATGGTGACAGTTTGCAGTCATGCACGTCTCCTCTATGCCCTGTGCCTTAAAGAGTCATTTCTCTTGTTTTTAAATTGTGTGTGTGTGTGTGTGTGTGTGTGTGTGTGTGTGTGTGTGTGTGTGCGGGGGCCTGCAGTACTCACTCCCGGGAGCTGGGGTTACAGGTCACTGGGAGTTACCTGACAACTGAACTCGGGTCCTCTTCAGGAACAGTGCCTGCTCTCAGCTGCTGCACCATCTCTCTAGCCCCATTCTCTTCCACCTCATAACTGTTTATGGAGGTCCTGTTAGCACTGAGGCACTTTGGGCTAGAGGGATGGCTCAGGGGTTCGGAACTCTGGTTGTTCTTGTGGGAGCCAGCTTTGATTCCTAATTCCCAAATAGAAGCTCACGGTCGTCTGTAACTCCAGTTCCAGCGGATTCTTCTGCCCTTGGAGGGCACCAGGCACATGCATGGTATGTAGGCATACATGCAGACAAAACACCCATGCATATATAATAAAGCCACTAAAAGGAGAAACGGGTCCCAAAGCTCTTCCAGGGGAAAGACAGGATTCCGATTCATGTAATGAGTGTTACATGGTCTGGTTCCAGTACCTGTGTGTTTTTAACAAGATGTCCTATTAGAAGTGCTCAGAGGTAAACAGGAAGTAGGGGGTGATGAGATAATAAAGGTCAAAGCTTTGGAAGTGGTTAGAGATAATAAAGGTCAAAGCTTAATGAAGGTGTAGGGTAGTGAGTTGTGGGTGAGGCTATTATAAGAGATAAGGAATTCCAGGCCAGGGCGTTGGGAAGTACATCCAAGTGAGAGCTGGAACCACTAAAAGTTGGCTTAGAGGGTTACAGACCCAGAAGCCACAGGGTAACCCTGTTGTTGGACGAGTGTAGCTTATTCAACATGGCTGTTACGCATAGGTTACAGCCTCACTGTAGATGACAGGATGCTTGGAGCCAGCGGTGGTGTGTGGACATAGCTGTGACAAGTGAACCAGTCCAGAAGGCGTCTGAATTCACGGATGTGAGGCTCTGCGTGCTTTCTTAGCTGTCGATCGAGCTGCCTTCTGTAACGTCTTCTTTTGTCTTCCTCAGGAAGGCTCACCACAGTGGGGAAGACTCGGATCTAAAGCAACGGAGGAGGTAAGGAAGCAAAGGGAGGAACCAGAGGGGAGAAAGGATGAGGGTGTTCGCGGGGATTTCTCCCTCTGCGTGTCTCGCAAGTCTTTGGGTTCTAGCGCCAGTGGCAGCCGGGTCTCAGTCTTTCCCTCTGTTCCGTCCCTTGCTACTTCCCCTTATTTCCTGTTCCTTTTGTGCCTCTGAGGAGCTGTCTCAAGCTGTGCCCTGCCCCATTCTAAACCACTCCACCACGTGGCTTAAAGTGACAACAAACATTGTGTGTGTCCAAGTGGATCTCGAAGGCAGAGGTCAGATGGTTGCCGCTGCCGGGTTGTCCAAAGGGCCTGCCTCTCTCGTGTATGTCGGCAGGGTGTTTGGAGGCACAGGCTTCTTTAGAGGGTGGTAGAAGGAAGCAGAACGCAAATTGCCTTCTGGGCTAGTTTTGGAACCCGCAGGCTATCTCCCTCACCTCTTTCTGTTGGTAAAAACTGTCACATGATCAGTACAAATTCAGAGTAGTGGTAATAAGTCTGCCTGCCCCTGTGAGGGGCTGGAGAAGGCGAGGAATCCCTGATTTACCCTCCATGTTTGTTTTAGCTTTGCCAAGCTGGTTTTGTTTGGCATAATGAATCTTCCGAGTCCTTTCTGGGAATCCCTCTCATGTCCAATTTCCTCTTCGTCCTGTCCCGCTCTTTCTCCGAGTTGCAGCCGTAGCTCAGATGTTTGACCGAATCCAGAAACACTTCACTTAAGATGCGTCTTTGAGTTTGCATACATGACTTTTCTACCACATTACTTGTAGAGTTCCTGATGAACCTGCCTATAGTCTGTCATAAATGTTTTTGTTTCTTTTTTGCTTTGTCTTCAGGTCACGCTCACGCTGTAACACGAGCAGTGGTAGTGAGTCAGAAAATTCTAACAGAGAACACCGGAAGAAGAGAAACAGGTAACAGCCAAACGCTGTAGTTCCTGGACCCATGCTATGGGGCTGGCGCTGGCCTTAGGAGCGGATGTGCTCTGCAGGCCTGAACCTGCCTTCTTCGTTGCTGGCCCTGAAGCCACTGTTTTACGTCACTGATCTAAGTAATCCCTAGAGTCAGATCATTAAACAGTTTGATAGAGGAAGTACCTTCTTGTCTTTTTCTTTTCAAGATAATTCTATATTTAGGTCATAATATGTGTTGGATTTATGTAAGATGGGAGGAGTTTGTCATTTGTGTGGTGATTCCTCTTTGAAGTAACTCTGGATGTGATATCTCTTATCTCCTCTCATCCCAAGTTGACACTTAACATCTTAGAGAGTCTATTAATCTTAGCTCCTCCGGGTCTACAGCATTTCCAGTCACATGAGGTACACCAGACCAGTGTATTTAGTTGGACGTTGAAGGACTGGATCTTTTTAGAGCGTGTTCCTAAGATCAGTTGGTAACAGCATTAGTGTTGGCCAGTGTGTTAAACATGTCTCCCTAGTAATGTCCAAACCGATTACTTATGAACAACAGGTATTCGTGAGCTATGGAAACACCACCAGGGCAGGCGTCAGAGGGATTTGATTGTCAGTTTTACCAGTCAAACCTAGTGGTCCTTAACTGGGAACGCTCTGCCCTTTCGGAGGACATTTGGCTGTGTTTGGAGACATTTATTTTTGTTACATTGGGATAGGAGAGATTATTACTGACCAGAGTTGATGCTAAGTGTTCTCCAATGTGGAAGGCAGACACCATAGCAAAGGTGCATCTGGTCCTAAAACATCAGTGATGCTGAGAGGGAGGGAGGGAGGGAGAGAGGGAGGGAGGGAGGGAGGGAGGGAGGGAGGGAGGGAGGGAGGGAGGGAGGGCGACTCAGGCCTGCTTGTTCTTTTCTAAGTCATCTTCTTCTCTTTTCTGAGATGAAGCGGTTGGACTGGTCTCTAAGGTCATTCTTTAGTGCTTGGGAGCTTTGTGCCAAGCACAGAGGGAATGGTCTACACTGAGTGCAAAACCTGTGTAATAATGACCCAGACAGCACCTCGAGAAGCCTCTTGCTTAGGGAAGCTTCCTGCCTCCCGCTCTCTTAGAGGCTGGAATTACACGGGATAGCCGCAAGATCTCCATGTGTTCTGACACTCCTCAAAGAAACAATTTCAGTTTGTGTATCTGTGAAAATCCAATTATTAGAGGCAACTCTCCCTTAGGGGCCTTCTTCCTGCTGTAAAAGCAAGCAGTTTCGTACAAAACAAAACAAATTGCTCGCTTTTTCTGCTTAACAACTTGTGCTCATTTCATCACGCTAGAGTCTGTTTGTTTTATTTCGTGCCTTCCAAACTGTGCTCCTCAATGGCCCGCTCTCAATGGCCAGAAGAAGATAACCTGCTTAAAAACAGTGTCTTTGGGAGCGGAATGAGCTAAGGGCAACATTTGCTATTAAAAATGAAACGGAATTGGAAGGTTGTACCCGATCCTTAAATTGTTCGATTGCTGGTCTAGCTGTGCTGGCTTATGTCCCTGCTAACTGCCTCTTTCCTGGAGAGTTTTACCTCTGTCTCCCACAGACTTTTTTTTTTTAAATCATATTTCTTGGTGTTAGAATGGCATTGCTCCTTAATGGCAGTGTTGCCTTGGGATCACGCACATTCCTGTGTCCCCAGGAGATGAGGCGTAGCGGACAGCAGGCAGAGGAAGAAGCGCGTTTAGCTCTGACCACTGTCCAGGCAGGTTCCGCCTCAGCAGTCAGGTGTGCACAGAAGGAGGGCTCCGTGTCAGGTTGCCACTTTTGGGTGTTCACTTGCCTAACTCCAGCCCCTCCCTCGAGGAGATGCCTCCTTTTGTATCAGACCTGAACATTGACCCTTCAGCTCTGCTCCTGTTAGGATGGCTTCTGTGTACAGCAAAGGACTGTTTCTTGACTTTGTGTGAATTCGGGAGACCCAGTGAGATACTGAAGCTTCAGCCTCCCGCGCTTCCCTCTCCTTGGCTACCAACGTTTGCCACAGCTGCACCAGTGGGTCTGTCTTTCCCGGCAAGTTAGTATTGTTGCACATGAGGCCTACAACTGAATACCTCAGTAGCTTCCCACACTGCGAGGGTTAGCCAGCAGGGAGGAAGCGTCCAGCCCAGTTGCAGCTTGACTGTTTTCTATGTCCCACAACTACGGTGATTGGCATCTTCAGCGACAGGGTCTCACTATCCAGTTCTAATCGACAGCTAATGGCGACTTAAAGGTATGGGCTTTTTGGGAGGTGGGAGGTGTCACGGTTCTCCCTGACTAGCAGCTTGTAGGGAGATAGGCCCACTTCTGGCCCTGGAATTAATAACCTGTGGCTTCTGAGAGCAGCTTTATCCCCACCCCAGAAGGTTCTCCATTCAGTTCATTTTCTCACTGTTTTGAGTGGTTTATAAGATGTCAGGTTTCTCTGTGGATTTCCCACAGGTTACTAACTTGGATTGCACTCCTCCCATCCCCCTAAGTGTTTTCTCATCTTCCAGGCAAGCACCTGCTCCCTGAAACACGCCACTTCCATTCTCGCTGTGGGAAATCGTAGCCCCGGCGAGTGGAAAACTACTGTGCAGCTTTCTGAGGGTCCCGTGGATCTTCAGACAGAGTCATCTTACTTCTGGAGGTTGTGTGTGGTCTAAGAATGTTGGATACGTCCCCACCCCTTCTTCCTGGGTTTTACAAATATTTATTTATACATAAAGGGAGCTCCTTCTTGGTATTTTTAAGTCAGAGTCTTGTGAAGCTCCATTGGCCGCTAACTTGCTGCGTCACGCAGGATGACCTTCAACCTCTGTTCTTCAATCTCCACCTCTGGGGGCTGTTAGAGGTCTGCACCACTGTTGTGCTGTTTTTATGTGCTTCTGGGGATCAAGCCCACAGCTTCATGCATCCTGGGCAAGCACTCTACCAACCGGGCTACATCTACAAGCTAGGAAATCTCTACTAGGCCTGAGGCCACTCTGGAAATTTTTGTTGTTGCTCCTTTTTCTCCCTCCCTCCCTCCCTCTCTCCCTCCCTCCCTCCCTTCCTTGTTTCCTTTCTTTCCTTTTTTAAAAATAAACCCGACTTATCGGTGCTTACTTCTACTCTATTGATTTCATGGGTAAGATTTGAACACCCCCATTGTGTGTGAGGAGATATGCTGTTTACAAATAGAGTTCATCTGGAAGAGGCTTTTAGCACCACCTAAAGAGTCAAAGTCTGGAGCTGGAGATATGGTTCAGTGGTTAGGAACACTGATTGCTTGCTCTTCCAGAGGTCCCGAGTTCAGTTCCCAGCATCCGCATCGAGGCTCACAACCCTCTATAAAGGGATTCGATGCCCTCTTCTGCCATATAGGTGTTCACGCAGCAGAGCGCTCATATATATATATATATAAATATAAATAAATAAATCAGTCAAATCGAACCTGGGCATGGTGGCACATGCTTTTAATCCCAGTGCTCAGGAGGCTGTCAGGGAGATCTCTGTGAGTTTCAAGCCAGCCTGGTCTGCAGAGTGGGTTCCAGGACAGCCAGGGCTACATGGAGAAACCGTGTGTTGACAAACAGCCAAAATCCAACAGTGGAATAACTGACAAAAGAGTTGTTTTCTCATAGAATAAGCGTGTGCCCCTTGGGGTTCAGAACTGCCGAGGATGCAGGGGGTTCTTACAGATGTGTTTCTGAGAGTGTCCTTCCACGGCAGAAGGCCCTGCTCTCCTTCATGAGGGCATCGTTTATGTGTCTTCAGCCCTTTCTACTTCTGTTATTCATGTCATGACTCCAGTGAATATCCTACTCTCTGGGAGGCTGACAGCTGGGGGTGGGGGGCGGGGATTTCACACCATTTCTACAGTCAGCTAGAAGTTGCTCACAGAAGTTGTCATTAGTCTGTTTTGAAGCAGGGTCTTGGTGAGTGAGTCTGGGTGTCCTGGCACTCATTCTGTAGACCAGACTGGTTTTGAACTCACAGAGATCTGCCTGCCTCTGCCCTCTGGGATTAAAGACGTGCACCATCACAAAAGTTGCTTGCTCAAGGTCTCAGTCATCAGGACCCTTCCCCTTATGTCTGGTTATGTCCTCTCCTCTTCATTTCTTCTTGTTTCACTCTGTATTTTATCATTTTCTCCTTTGTCTTCTTGAAGCTTCTGTCCCATGCATCTTCCTTCTGATGTCCCTGAATTATTTCTTTGCTCAGGAGGCCCTGGTTTTGTGCCAGGACAATCCAGGATTGGGGTCAGCATCTCGGCTCTGCTGTGGTGATATTTGGACATCACTTCACCAGCTCAGTTCTGAGCACTGTAGGTCTTTAACATGGGGCAGGGGATAGAATGCCTGATGGGCTTTGTTGAACATAGGATCAAATGAAATCTTTGAGGTGAGAGTGCTTTGGGGTGCAGAGTCCCAGTCCAGTCCCAGTCTGGGGTCCCTGCATCTCCAGGTCCTTTCTCCTCTCCCCCTTCTTACCTCTCTCCTCTCCTTTCCTCTCCTCTCCTCTCCTTTCCTCTCCTCTCCTTTCTTCTCCTCTCCTCTCCTCTCCCCGCTTCCCTCTCCTCTCCCCCTCCTCTTCCCTCTCTTCTTCCCCCTCTCTTCTCCCTCTCTCCCCTTCTCCTCTCCCTCCCCTCTCCTCTCCCTCCCCTCTCCGTCCCCTCTCCCCTCCCCTCCACTCTCCCTTTTTCTCTCCCTCTTCTCCCTCTCCCCTCTCCTTTCCCCTTCCCTCTCCTCTCCCCTCCCCTTTCCTTTCCTCTCCACCTCCTCTCCTCTCTGCCTCCTCTCCTTTCTTCCTCCCCCCCTCCCCCCCACTCCACTCCCCTCCTCTCCCCCTTCTCTCCTCTCCCCCTTCTCTCCTCTCCCTCTTCCCTCCCCTCCCCCCTTTCATTTCCTCCAATCTTCCATTCTCCCACCTGTCCTAACTTACACATTTAGTTACGTCTCACCAGTCGTCGTCCTTCCGTATGGTGTTAGAGACAGCGCATCATTGTGTAAGGCAGGATTCCCCTGCTGCGTGGTCTTGAGGACATTGTGTCAGGAACAGACTAACATGTTTGTGCCTTTCCTCCGTGGGAGAATTTATTAAGTAATAAACAGGCTATGCGGGTTGGCAGTGGTTTGCCAAGTCATACTGATTTCCTCAGTGGCCTGTTGAGACACACGGGTTCTTCCAATCCAGTCTTTATTTCTAATATTAGCTCCCAGGTCACGCATTACACATAACAATAAGAACATCAATTCCTGTCTACCTACCCGTGTATGTGTGTGTGCTGCAGAATGGCTAGAGAAGGCTGACAGAGATGCAAAATAAAGTGGTTTTTGCTTTTTTTCTTTCCTATCAGCTTCTGCTTCTCTGGCCTCCTTGAAAAGTCTTGAACTCTGTCGCAGCCTTTTAACCCTTTGTAGACATTTCTAGAACCATTTCTAGATTCTATCCCATAACCTGATGTCTGCAGTAAGTTCTCGGGCCTGGTTTTCCGGATATGGATTGTGTCCCGTCTACCTGCATACGTTCTCAGGGGGTCACGTTTTCTGTTTAAGTCTTAATATGTGCTCTGTGTGTGAGGTTAAGCATCCCTAAGGTGCAGACTCATCCCGATTCTGCATTTATGCCCATGGTGGAGTCAAAAGTGTCTGGTTAAGTCTTTCAGGTAAAGACACAGCCCCCAAACACCCTGTGCTACACAGTGTGGAGCAACTTAGGGCAGGGAACAATTTGATCCCAACATTCAGCTTCCTAAGTGCTGGGGTTAGAGATCAGCACCACTCCACGGGTTGTACACCAGACATTCTCTCCGCATCTTCACCCATGGCTTGTTTCTAAGGGGGCTTATAGCTTGTGTGTACTTCAGGTACTGTGTTTCGGTGATAAGATATCAGGTATCCCAGCCTGGCCTCACACTTGACTGTAGCCAAGGTGACCTTGAATTGATTGATTTGCACCTACACACACACACACACACACACACACACACACACACACACACACACACACACACTCAGAGAGGGAGAGAAAGAGACAGAGAGACAGAGATAGACAGACAGAGACAGAGAGAGAGAGAGAGAGAGAGAGAGAGAGACTCACATTCTGAGATTATAGGTGTGCACTGCCGCTCCTAGTTAGAAAGTACAAGAGCCTCACGTGCGCTAAGCTAGCACTGGGTCAGCTGAGCTCACCACAGCCTGCTCAAGCTTCAGTCAGAGCTTTCTTTGTTGTTCCATCACTGAGAGACAACTGATCTGGTTACATTTGCCACACGTCGAGCCTTCAGAATGCTGGCACTGTGCAGCTAATGATCCCTGTGCACAATTGGTTGTATTTTTTTTTAATTGGTTGGCAAGAGTTTTGAGCTTTGTCCCCGAGATCTGAAGGGTCAGTCAACAGTTGAGAAGAGGAAGGAGATTGTTGAGACTCTCAGAGGAGCAAGAGAGGATGATGGGGTGAATATGAGCCAAAGACATCACATGCACATGTAAAACGTCACAATGACACTCACCATTTCGTATAATTAGTACACGCTAATAAAAACCTTAAAACGTAAAAAACAAAGAGATCAGCCAGTCTGCCACTATAGTCTTGAACACATAGGACTGCACCCTGAACTTGTCCTAGACACATGCTGAAGGGAGACCCAGGAAGTGGACTGACTGGAATAAAGGTTTTCATCCACCAGCTCTCCCTGTAAATGCCCTGAGCTTGATAAAAATATTCTTCACAATCAAGGAAGAAATCTGCAGAATATCCTGCTCCTGGTGTGGGCATCACGGGGGGGATGTGTGGCTTACCCTCTTGTTTCTTAGCTTTGATGTGCTGCTAGGTTTTTAGAGTTTCAGAGTGGGAGATTTGGAGAGGTGAGGGACGCAGGCGAATAGTTCAGTGGTTTTTACCAGAGGATTAGAGTGTGAAGAAGGAGAGAAGCTGGGCCCAACTGGGCTACAGCACGATGGCAGCAGGAGACTCTCCCTATACTTATCCCGGGAGGTCTGCACAACAATAGTTAAATGTGAGAAGCATTGTGTGCTCTTGTGAGAAGTAGGGAGCCTGCTCCGTACCTGTGGCCTGGTCACTTTACCATTTGTATCTTTGATTCTCAAGCTCAGATGGAAAGAGTACCTGTCCTTTCTTCCCTGAAGGAGGCTTGTGAAGATTCAGGAGACAATGCTGTGTTCTGCATAGGCAGGTGGTGCTAATCTGATGGGAACGTTCAGCTGCCTTATGTTCTCAAGACCATGGGGAAAACAGAGTGGAACTGGTTCCCTTCAACAAAACTGAAGTCGGTGTCTGAAACATGATCCATTTTGGTGCGGGTGCTTTGGAATTTGTTCCTGCTTTTTACTGTTGATAAGTTTCTTGTCTATTAGCATCTGAAGAATAGCTTAAGATGGTGTTAATATGTCCCTTAAGGGCTTTTATATTATTTCCTAATGTGGGTGACTTGATTTAAAGACAAGATACAAACTGTGGTTATGAAGGGGGACAGTAGTTTGTAGACGGCTGATGAAGACAGACTGCGGTCACCACGCTGCAGATGCAAGGGTGTCTGATTTCTGTTTTACTAGGACATAGCAAGACGTAGACCTGTGGTGTGGGTGCTGCAGGGCTTCAGAGTGTAATGCGAGTTGACAGAGAGTCTGTGGCAATAGCAAAGCTTCCACATGAGAGACAACCCACAGATCTCTGAAATAGGGCAAAACAGATTTTAAAATCATGAAGACAGGAGAGTTTCAAGGCGAAACTGCGTCAGAGGTCACCCATTGTAGTAGCAGGGGCATAGGGAGCATGTAGAAGCTGGTAAAACAACTTCAGGAGCAAATCAGAGGAATTTACTGATGGCAAGGGGAGGTCGGAAAAGCAAATGCAGTTTTCGTTTTCGGGCCTTAAGAGAATACATCAAACAGATGCCTGCAACCAATAAATTTCCCTAGGGAAGAAAAGCTACCCGCAAAAATAAGAAAAGAAGATTGCTTTATATCAGGTAAGGCAAAAATGAGTGGAGCTGATCCAAACACAGTTCCCAATCTGTGGGGACCCGGTGATTTAATTTTAGCAGTGGAGTGGGCACACAAGACAATTGTCTAGGATGTTATGTGGCCGTCAAAGAGAGGGGGTTTGGAGATAAAACACAATAGAGAAACATTGGGCCTTAAAGCTAGAAACCATCTTTGCAATAATTCTTCACATGAGGAAGCTGAAACCTGACCACGAGAGAGTAGCGGGTTTGCTCGAAGTCTCTGGGTCAGATAACAGCTAAGCTGGGAATAGACAGAACGCAAGAGCGGGCCTTACGTATTTGCTCCAAAAGATTTCAGGTTCAGCATTCAGCGTGGCTTTCGTCGCTGTGCGTTAGAGGTGAATTAAGAGCCAGTACAAAGGAAGGTCTCGTGAAGAACAAAACTGATAAAAGAAGAGGACCGAGCGGGCCCCGGGGTACTTGTGTAAGAATTCATTTGATAATAGGACGATTTGTGCAGAACTCTAATTGAGAGGAAGAGAGAGAATAGGAATGGCTGTTATCTCCACTTCGTTATCAAGTGGGGATGCGGCATTTCATCTTCACAGCCTTAGCAAACTTAATTAAGTGTCAAGTAGAGTGCAAATCTAAATTGCACGGGCAACTGAGGAAAGGTAGACTGTGGGGGCCTGGTGAGAAGTGCAGAAGGTATACCAGAAGTCCCTGCCCTGAAACACCTTTGAAATGGTTCTATTTGAAAACATTCTCTCTCTCTCCCCATCTCTTCCCGCCCCTCTCCCACCTCTCCTAGACTCCCTCTCTGCCATACATTAATTTAAAAGTCAAAGCCTTGTTAGGATCTGTTTCCTACACTGTCTGTGGACTCTGCTTTCTGGTGGGGAAATAGACAAAGTGGGTTGAATGTAAATTTAAGGAGGGATGGAGAGATTCCGGCAGGGAATGCCTTGAGTTTTGAGGTTGATCATTTGCATTCAAAGCATTTGTAAGCAACTAGATCTGCAGTGTAAATGATAACGGGTCTCCCTCCCCACTGACAATCTCCTGCCTGTGATGTTTTTAAAGGTTGTATGCCAGTTCAGGGCTTTTAATATTTCTATTCTTTCATGATGTAAATCCTTATATCAAAATAACATGTAGCTGGAAGTTAGCAAAAACCACTTGGATATTCCACATCTTTTAATGAACCAGACTTAAGAATCATGCCCAGAGGTGGTGCATGCCTGTACTCTCAGTATCCGGGAGATCAAGGCATGAGGAACAGTAGTTCAGGCTACGTAATAAACCCTGTCTCAAGAAAAGAAAAAAAATTATTGTAGGAGATGTGTTTCTCACACAAAGATTTCCTTTAATCACCAATGATGAGAGGGGGAGGGGGAAGGGGGGGAGAGAGAGAGAGAGAGAGAGAGAGAGAGAGAGAGAGAGAGAGAGAGAGAGAGAAGAGAAGAGACTATCACTAACCCCTGCCTTTAAGGACTGAGTGCTAAAATATTCTTGCTTCTACGTGCAAGGATTTCTTTTTGTTCCCAGGTTGCACCTGTGTCTTCTGGAACAGTTCAGTAATGGAAGAAATGACACTGTCGCTGCTGTAATGAGGCTTCATTAACCAGAGGCCTTTTGTAAGCATGTAATTTCAGACCTCATTACAGACTGGACCTGGGTGTCCACACTAGCGTCGCCCAGGAACACTGCTTCTCTTGCAACTCTACAACGAGCCTTGCATTTTTAATGCGTCTGTTAAAATATTTACGAAAGACCATTACCTGTAGAGGGCATCTGTCTTCAGAGCACATGGGTCATGAGGGGGTTAGGAAGTAGGAGCGCCTCACTGGCCGTACTTGAGACTCTCAAGTATGATCTAAAAGTATGTGGTATATCGGAATTTCACTTTGATGTGGTCCTTCTCACTGGCAAGGCAAAGGAACACACACGTGTGCACCCAGGAATTTATTCTTAGTGTGTCGGTGGCTGGCCTACAGTCCCCCATATGGACCAGGCTGGCCTCCAATTCACAGAAACCCTCCACCTGCCTTTGCCTTCTGAGTTCTGGGATTAAAGGTGTGCGTTGCTATGTCCGGCCAGTTTTTTATCATCTGAGTGTGATGGCTAACCTTCTGGATTTTACAGTCGATGAGGATGTACACACAGTGCTTGTCTTCCTTCTAAATGTATTTACAAGAAAGTATGTGCTAGACTAAGCCTGTCGCAGTCTTGCTAGAACTAAACTTGAGATGATGAAAGATCCTGATTTCCTGGATGAACATGTCGTAGTGAAATTTAAGGCTGCCCATGAACTGTATGGTGAATCTATGCAGAATTTCATGTCTAATTCTAAACCCAGAAATCAAGTGTGAGCTCCTATGGGAAGGGACGTCTGCTATTGGCCTGATCCTTCCCCCTTGATGGCATCCAATGAGCCCTGACCCCACTCCTGGTAGTGTATCAAGTCTCCTAGCAAGTCTGATGGCTTTCTGTCCTGTTTGATGTGTGAGGCTAATAGGGAAGTGCTGCAGTGAAAACCTGTGACATAGATGTGTGCCCACACTTGTGTTAGTGAGCATATGTTCTTGTATGACATGTTCCCATACATATGTAAGTAAACATATGTTCTTGCATGATGATGTCAAATGGAAGGGCTGCTTCCAAAGGATGTTAATGGCCTCAGATTACATACTTTCTCATATTCCTAATGTTAGTGTCCATATCTGATTTTTGGTTCTAATTTGCTCTGCAATGAGAAGATGGAGCAGTATTCTTTGTGGTTCCCTGGGATTTCCTTCCCTTATAACAAGTAGGTCCACTCTTTCCCACCCCAAATGTCTGCTCAGCAGTTCTGGGACATAGCTCATGGGGAATAAACAAATAATGGTGGAATACTTAATCAAAAGGGGCCTAAAACAGTACCACAAAAGTCAGCAAAATGACAGCAGCTGATACATGTCTTTCAATAATAACTTTATATTATATTCTTAATTCCCCAATAAAGAGACACAGACTAGTAATTAGGATTAGAAAATAGCAGGGCTGGAGAGATGGCTCAGAGGTTAAGGGCACTGTCTGTTCTTCCAGAGGTCCTGAGTTCAATTCCCAGCAACCACATGGTGGTTCACAACCATCTGTAATGAGATCTGATGTCCTCTTCTGGCCAACAGGCGTACATGCAGGCAGAACATTGTAGAAAGAAAGAAAGAGAAAGAAAGAAAGAAAGAAAGAAAGAAAGAAAGAAAGAAAGAAAGGAAGGAGGGAAGGAAGGAAGGAAGGATCCATCTTTTTGTAACTCAAGAAAAATACTTCATTTTTGATGATAAATTCGTTAGGGTACAAGGGTGGGAAAAGATACTCCAAGCAAATGGAACTAAGAAGCAAGCAGTGTAGCTATCCTAATATCTGACAAGATAGGCTTCATAACTAATCAAAGAAATAAGGAAGGCCACTTCATGTTCATCAGAGGAACAATCCATCAAGAGGATCCTATGACTTTTACATACACGCCCCAAACATGAGCAAACCCAACGACGTTGTAAAGCTAGATCTTCAGCCACGGATTTAGCACAAGAGAAGTTTGTAGGTGACATTGAAACCACCAATATACAGGTCACCTGGACAGAAATTAAATAAGGAAAACTGAAGTTAAGTGACATCATAATTCGAATCTAATCTAATCTAAGATCTACAGAACATTCCTCCCAACACTAAAGAATACACGATCTTCTCAGCGCTCACAGGTCTTTCTCCAAAACCAACCATGTCCAAGGGGACAAAGCAAGTCTTAATGAACACAGGAAGAGTAAAGGGACATCCTGCATTCTCTCTGGCCAGTGTGGAATAAGACTGGGTGTCACCCCCAGGAGAAAGCGCAAAGCACACACATGCCTGGGGGCCATAGAACACAGCGCTAAAGGATAACAGAGGTGCGGGAGAAATCAAGACAGAAGCTCAAAAGTCTTAGACTTGAATGACAACCCAGCACGCCACAATCTGTGGGACGACACGAGGCAGCCTTGCGAGGACATGAACAAAACCGGAGAGAGAGCAAACTCATAACTTAATGAAATAAAATTTCATTATGTCAACATTTCATGGTGTCTGTTCACAGCAGTAAAACCCTAACAGTTCAAATAACATTTGAAAGCTAATGATGTTAGGGTTTTACTGCTGTGAACAGACACCATGACCACGGCAACTCTTATAAATGACAACATTTCATTGACTTTGGCTTACAGGTTCAGAGGTTCAGTCCAGTATCATCAGGGTAGGGACATGGCAGCATCCAGGCAGGCATGGTGCAGGACGAGCTGAGAGTTCCACATCTCCATCTGAAGGCTGCTAGTGGAAGACAGAGTCTAGGCAGCTAGGGTGAGGGTCTTAAACCCATACCCACAGAGACACACCCACTCCAACAGGGCCACACCTTCTAATAGTGCCATTCCTTGGGCTGAGCATATATAAACCATCACAGAAGGTTTGGACAAACAGTAAGAGACAACACCCAAAACTACTAAACAGGAAGAGATAATCAAAGTCATATCTAGAATTAATGAAAGGAATAATGAAAGTGATAGATAGTAGAGTCAGGGAAACGAAGAGTCGGTTTTACAGAAATATTAACCAAATTACCAAGTCCTTAGCCAACTTAACCAAAAGACAGAGAAAAAAGGATTCAGACGAATCAAATTAGAGATGAGAAGAGACAGTGCACCAGACTGAGGACATACAGAAACTAAGTATCTACGTTACAGTGAGTTACTTTACATATTACATATTTAGTATGGACATTCTATGTTTATGTGTATATATTTACAGGTACACCTACTTACAGATTTATTAATCCAGTTTTTATTCTCAAATCAAAAGTGATATCATCAAATCACTGTTAAATATCTGGAAAGTGAGGTTGAGGTGATTGGGAGGTTAGGACTGAAGATTTTGGTTTACTCTGCTTCCCTTTCCATTCCCGCGTGGATCCGATTTCTTCGTTGTCTCTAAGACAGGCTCTCGGTGTTGCCAGGGTGGCTCAGAGTCCTGACTTTCCTACCTGAGCCTGCCGAGTGCCGTTCTGGGTGAGCTCGCCATGCCCGCCTCATGCCCACCTCAGAGGTTAACTTCAGATGCCTGGTTTGTCTTTCCAGAATACGACAGGAGAATGACATGGTTGATTCAGCGCCTCAGTGGGAAGCCGTGTTAAGGAGACAGAAGGAGAAAAACCAAGTGGATCCTAACAACCGGAGATCCAGGCACAGATCTCGCTCGTATGTGGGTTCTCCCTCCACTTTCCTTCAAAACCAGGGAGCTTGCCGGCAGCTTGGCAGAGCAGGCAGAGGGACACGCAGTCTCCTAATGAGTCACCTCAACCCGGAATACACATTTTTATTTGTTGTTTTCCCCTTCTTACACGTGTAACATCCAGCAGCCATTTTTGAAGGCTTCGAAGCTGGCACTCAAACTGTCATGGGAACAACGCCATCAGTGTTTTGTATTGCTTTCCACCAAATGCGTACATCCAGCCAGGTCAATAATAGTTTCCTTTGTTCTGAAGCCAGGCTGTTGGTAAAACACCTGCTGCTTTGCCCCATTGGAGTCTTCAGAATTCTCTGAAGTCTTGTTCCGAATCGAGCCAGACTGTCTTGCTGTCAAATTACCATCTGCGAGCAGTCGTCATTGAGTGATTCATTACATTGAATCATTGAGATTTGCCTGCCCCTCCTGTTGCCTGGAAATGACACAATTACCCCATCACGGTGAGATTTCCCATCCCCCAGATTAGTTTTCTGTCAGCTGACAAGGTGGTGTGCTTGCACGCTTGTACATGCGTGTGTACCTGTGCGCATGTGCTTTGGTCTGTACATCAGGAGTTAGGCCACCTAGGCCTGCTCCACTTGCTAAGCATGCAGGTGAGCTGGGACGAACTTGAAAAGTTAGCCCCAAAGCCTTTCGAGATCCTGGGTGGTCAGGAACGGTGTGGTGTGCCTTACTCCTGGGAGGAGAGAGTATTGTCAGAACAGGGAGAGGATGGAACTCGGAGGTTGAAGCCACAGCCAGCTGGGTAGGTCTGAGGGAAGCAGGCAGAAGGAAGCTGAGTGTGTGCTGTTAAGTCGACAGGCCAGGAGAGCATGCTGGAGGCCAGGAGAGCATGCTGGAGGCCAGGAGAGCATGCTGGAGGCCAGGAGAGCATGCTGGAGGCCAGGAGAGCATGTAGAGGCCACAGCACAGAGCTTGTGAGCCCTGTGTTTGAAGGGATACGCCTCAATCAGAGATACTTAGATTTTGATTAGAATGTCTGTCTTTTTTTAAAAAAATATTTATTTAATGTACATGAATAATACTGTGGCTGTCTTCAGACACACCAGAAGAGGGCATCAGATCCCATTACAGATGGTTGTGAGCCACCATGTGGTTGCTGGGAATTGAACTCAGGACCTCGGGAACAGTCAGTGCTCTTAACCACTGAGCCATTTCTCCAGTGCACAAGTTCTCTTATTCAAGGAGTTGTAACAAAGACCCACGTAGGTTTGCAAAACAGCAAGGTAATTTTATTCTACCCAGGCCAATATGCTGTCAAGAGTGACACTGTGTCACACACTTGAAGGTGCCCAAGGACCCCAGGTACTCAGGGGTCTGGGGCTTCTTTCTCTATGCTGTCTAAAGGAAGGGAGGACTATGGCTACTAGGGGTGAGCTTTGCATAGTTCTCTGATTTGAATGGCTGAAGTGGATTAGCAGACCTTTGCTCACTGCGCACATGCTTTCCCATAATGCATCTGTGTGTAATCATCTACATATCCAGTCACACACAGGCCTTTGATGGAAAGCAGAGCTTCTCTCTGCTCGCTGACGTAGAGGACTAAGTTTGCCCTGTATTGCGTGCACCCCAAACCAGTTCAGGCTGAATCGGCCATGTACTCACAAGCCTGGACATAACCACAGCATGACTGAGTAGAATCTGTCTGAGTTTAATGGTCGTTAATGGGAATGTGAAAGTTATTCATTGTTCGAGTTGGGTGTGCATACAGCTTGATGGGTGTGTTGTCCAGAGAGGGGTATGTCTGGGTAGTGCATGTAGTTCATGGTGTCAGGCTGTCGAGGGTGTTATTAGAAGGAGGATATATATGTATGTATGTGTGCGTATATATATGTATGTATATATGTATGTGTGTATATGTGTATATATGTATATACATATATGTGTGTGTGTATATGTGTATGTATATATATATATATATATATATATATATATATATATATATACACATATATCTCCAAACCTATCTCAGCTTGCTATCTCAGGTTGTCAAATTGTTCCCACTGCTCACCTGCTTCAAGACTATCTCTGCCTAGATTTTGTATTACAAGCTCTGTTTCTATTTTAAAATAATAGTGGTTGGGGATTTAGCTCAGTGGTAGAGTGCTTGCCTAGCAAGCGCAAGGCCCTGGGTTCGGTCCCCAGCTCCGGAAAAAAAAATAAAAAAAAAATAAAAAAAATAATAATAATATTGCTTGTGCTACCTCCAACAAGCTTTCAGTTGAACATGACTGGGTCTTATCTATTGAGTGTTATGAAGCTCAGCATTACTTGGTATATTTTCCATTTCTATGACGTTTGTGTTTGCTGCTGTGATATAAACATATAAAGGGTCAGCATCAGCCAGGCTGAACCTGCTTTCCACCCGAGTAACCTTGCCTCCTTCGGTTGTGCAGAGGGGCCTCGCCTTTGCCCTTCAAACAATGGTTGGTTTGTGTGAGAGTGGGCTCCACCGCCCCCTGGTGGCCACATTGTATTACACTGAGAAATACTGATTAAGAGCCTGAGGCTGGGGGCTGGGGATTTAGCTCAGTGGTAGAGCGCTTACCTAGGAAGCGCAAGACCCTGGGTTCGGTCCCCAGCTCCGAAAAAAAGAACCAAAAAAAAAAAAAAAAGAGCCTGAGGCTGCATAGGGAGTGCTGGGCAGATGAAATGCAAAGGCCAGCATACGTAGATAGATGTTCAAGGAAGTTCCAGGATGTTCCTGAGCAAACTCCCACAGCCTGCTGGCCTCCCTGTTCCTAATAAGGACAGGAAAGGAGGAAGGGGATAAACCTTAATTCACTTTTTCTGACCATTCAGGAATATCAGAAGCACGGAGAGTGTGTTCACTGTTCTCTCTTCTCTAAGTAAATATCATTTTTGTACTTACTTATTTTCAACTTTAAACTCCCTTTTAGAGATGTGGTTAGATTAAAGATGGCCACCACCGTATTTGTTACTTTGAAATGAATATCGTAGGGTTTTGTTGTTGTTGTTTTGTTCTGTTTTGAGACTGTGTAGCTCAGACTGGCCCTTGAGTTTGCAGTTCTCCTCCCTTGCTGCCCAGGGGCTTGGATTAAAAGCTCAGGGGTACAAACTAATGTCTCTGGTTGGTTTAAAGTTGAGCCATTGCACAAGTGTAGATAGGGATGCTTTTGAAACATACTGGACCGATATGGGTAGCTTGTTTATGTTTGTTATATTCTACTGACAACTGAGGGACTTCTTTTGAAGAGTTTAAATGAAGCATCTGCATAAGTCTTTTTTCTTGCCTTTTTTTTTTAAGACAGCATCTTATGTAGCCCAGGCTGGCCTGGAACTCAACATGTAGCTGAGGATGGACTTGCTCTCCTGTGCTATCCCCTGTGCTCAGTTATAGGCATATACTGACACATCTGTTTTATGTGTGCTGGAATAGAACCCAGGACTTTGTGCACACTAAACAAGCTTTCCCAACTGAGCTACAGATAATATAAAATTTATATGTGCAGATATAGACATAAAGTAATAGAGCCACCATTAAGGTAGCTGTCGTTGTATTTCTTAAATCACGGGTGGTCTAGCGGTCAGAGGAAACTGTCGTTTTTTTCCAGCTTCAGAATAACCCCATGCCCTGACCTCTTTGAGGCTAGTGGAGATCTTAGAACTGGGTTTATGCTAAGTTCTCAGGGACAGAATGACTGGTGTTTTGAATGGACTCACATGACTTATTTACATGTAAAAAGTTCTTAACTTCCCCCCCTTCATAAGCTAAGGAAGTCTTCTGGCTAAAAGTACAAACAGAAAGGAATAAATAAGAAATGAATTATCCGAAGCTCCAGTCGTAGAAGACTGCCCTGTGCTGTCACCGTCTGTTGCTTGGTGTGTCTGGCGTGCAGCACTGCAGACCTAACGGAGGGCGTTGCATGGTTCGGCTGCTATGGCTTTATCATTGAGCTATGCTGCTACTTTTTTGTGTGTATGTGTGTGTTGGAATTACACTGCATTCCTTTTGAGTGCATGTGTGTGTGTGTTTGTGTAGGGTGTGTAGACATCAGGGGACAACCTATGAGTCTTTACGTCTATCTGAGGATGGGACTCGGGTCACCAGGCTTGCTAGCAGGTGCTTTTACCTGCCAAGTCATTTATACACACACCTGCTAAGTTCTCTCTCTCTCTCTCTCTCTCTCTCTCTCTCTCTCTCTCTCTCTCTCTCTCTCTTGCACACGCACATTTCTTTTTCAAAAACAATTGTTCCTCTTCCTCACATCTCACACTAGGCTTGGCATAGTGGCCATGGGTTTTGCGTTCCTTGTGAATTGTTTTTCTGCCTCCTCAGCTGTTGTGAACGGGTTCAAGCCTCAGGTGACACCGGTCTTCATCTGCCCTCTCACTGTCTGGGACTCAGGTCTCGCCTCCTTTTCTTTCTGTCTCTAACCACTGCCCGCTGTCAGCGTTGATTCTGCGGTCACACTCTAGATCGTCACGATAACTTGTCCACTCACTTCTGTCACCTAATTTTAGCTACTTTCAGATTCGTAATTTTCAGGTGGGGGACAACTTTATCTTTTCTGGGACACTAGGCAATGTCCAGAGTCATTTAACGGTTTGAGTTACATCTATTTATTTGTGTGTTAGGGGTCAGATGGGGACTATGTGTCATATCATATGTGTGGAGGCCAAGTCTTTTGGGAGTTTCCACAATATGAGTCCCAGGGATTGGACTCAGGTCGTTAGACTTGGTGGCAAGTGTCTTTACCTGTGGAGTCATCTCATGGGCTCCCTAGAGTCATTTTTGTCTTTAACGTTAAGGAGGCTACTGGCTTCTAGTGGTTAGATGTTGGGGTGTCACTGACCTAATCTTACAAAGCACGGGGAAGTTCCCAAAGAGTCAGTGCTCAAAATATCAGCAGTGAGGAGAGCTCAAAACCTTCTGTAACAGGAAGACGGCTAACCCACCTTTCCAGTGTGCCTGGGAGAACAGGCTGTGAGCACAGCAGCGCCTCCACATCCACACCATGTGATAGATGACGGGTGGCGTCCTCTGAGAACTGCATGCTGGCCCAGTGTTGGGTGGCGTCCTCTGAGAACTGCATGCTGGCCCAGTGTTGGGTGGCGTCCTCTGAGAACCGCATGCTGACCCACCGTTGGGTGGCGTCCTCTGAGAACTGCATGCTGACCCACCGTTGGGTGGCATCCTCTGAGAACCACATGCTGACCCACCGTTGGGTGGCATCCTCTGAGAACTCCATGCTGACCCACCATTGGGTGGCATCCTCTGAGAACCGCATGCTGGCCCAGTGTTGGGTGGCGTCCTCTGAGAACTGCATGCTGACCCACCGTTGGGTGGCGTCCTCTGAGAACTGCATGCTGGCCCAGCATGCCTGGAGTGGAAGAAAAGCTTAGTACTCTGAAATCTTTGCACCCTCTTAGTTATCATTTAACAGTTTGGCATACTGCCCAGGGGATCAGATGGGCAGAGTGTAGGAAAGACAGGTTTTGTTCAGGAGACCTTCCAGACTGTTTGTGTGATCTTTAAAGCATAAAACTTTATATGACACAAGTTAGTATTCAACAGCGTTCTCGGTTGGACCTCAGTGCTTTGGCTCCTACCCCTTACCATAGTTCATTCCTTTTCATTTGATCTGAGGAGCAGATTTTGGTTGTCCTCTCACCAGTCCACACACACAAAGGAAAAGTCACTTAGTCTGTTCTGTAGCTAAATAAATAGCTTATTGTCGTCTGTGGATTCAGAAAGCCCAGCCATGAGGGACAGATGAGAGAATCGACAAGATTGTATGCTGAAAGTGATGCTGGACCTTGGTATAAAATTCCACAGGGCGGGGTGGTCTGTGGCTTAATTCTTGGCCTTTTTATCGGTATGGCTTAGGACCATTTGGGGATCTCCTATAGATCTCTCTCCTGAAGGGACGGTGGCAACAACTGAAATAAGTTCACCATTCCTCGCTACAATGGGGGTTCACAGTTAGCTTGATGGTTCTAGAACGTTGGACACAATGCTACCTATCATTTCTGGTCTTCGGGTAAAGCATGTCAGCATGAGTGGAGGCCACAGATGGGCTCTTTGTGGCCTACATTTCACTGTAGAATTGCCACTTGAGATGTCACATGAAATGGGGGACCACTTGCTTTCCCCTCATGGCTGTTGCTTGTCATGGCAGACTGTGTTGAGAGTCTTACAGTGGGCAACGGAAATGAATTCTCTGTTTAAAAGTAGCGGGCAGTTGGTGAACTGGCTCAGCAGGTTTAGGGGTGCCTACTGTCTCGCCTAAGGAACTGAGTTCTGGGGACCAGAGAGCTAAGTGCTGCAGACCGTCCCGAGTGCACAGTGGTGTGTGTACATGTGCACACATAAGTAAGTGCGATGGAAAAGTAGACAGTGAGCTCAGGAACCAGAGCCCCCAAATTACTGCTCAGTCACTACCAGAGGGTTTGCACATGTGCTCCCAAATGTCTGAGTCCCTCCCTCCCTCCCTCCCTCCCTATATAGTTTTTGCTTGTGATGTGCATGGTCTTACTACGTAACACCGGATGGTTAGGCTGGCATCAAACCTGTGGTGAGACCCCTCCCCTGCCCCCTGCCTTGCTTCCAGGCCCTTTCATAAGCGAAACTCTGGTAATGGCTCATTTTTATTTATGTACATTTATGTGAGTTTTTCAGTCTCACTAGCCAATAATGAATTGACCTGCTACCGTTTCTCTGATAATTGTAATGGCTCTCTCTGCTCTCTCTGCTCTTACTGCTGCTCTCTCTGCTGCTCTCTCTGCTGCTCCTGCTACTCTCTCTGCTCTCTCTGCTCTCTCCTGCTGCTCTCGCTGCTCTCTCTCGCTGCTCTCTCTGCTGCTCTCTCTGCTGCTCCTGCTGCTCTCTCTGCTCTCTCTGCTGCTCTCTCTGCTCTCTCTGCTGCTCTCTCTGCTGCTCCTGCTGCTCTCTCTGCTCTCTCCTGCTGCTCTCTCTGCTCTCTCTGCTGCTCTCTCTGCTCTCTCTGCTGCTCTCTCTGCGCTCTCTGTACTCTCTCTCTCTCTCTCTCTCTCTCTCTCTCTCTCTCCCTCTCCCTCTCTCTCTCTGCTCGCATTTCCTTTCAGCAGCTGGGTGGCAAGGGAGACCTCACAAAACTATCGCAGGTAACTCAGTGTTTGTGAATGACATATATTGTAAGGGTGAATTCTGTCTCATTTATTTACAGGAGAAGTCCTGATATCCAAGCAAAAGAAGAACTGTGGAAGCATATCCAGTGAGTACTGGGTCTCCCTCATGGGTACAACTTTAGAATATACATGTAAATATTGTACATCTGCATGTGCGTATACACACACACACACACACACACACACACACGTGTTTTGCTTGCATGTATGTATATGCTCCATGTGCATGCCTGGTGCTGCTGGATCCCCTGGAACTACAATTATGGATGATGGTGAGCCACCATGTGGGTACTGAACCTGGGTCTTCTGCAAGAGCAGCAAGTGCTTGCTGAGCCATATGGTCACCGTGATATGTGCCATTTGCAATCGGTTACAGGATAAGCCAGTGCTACTGCAAGGAGCCTTGGTCTGGTGCCCGGCAGGTGCCATGCTCATTCTGTATCATCTGATGCTGACATCGGGCTTCAGTGTCACACACCAGCAGCTGACTACAGGCAGACTGATGCCTTCTATCCAAGGTCACTAAGTTTGCCTGTAAATGCACCTCAGCTGGGCCAGTAAATCTGTATAGAAAAGAAAGGCACATCACAGGGCAAGAAGTTTATCAATGCAGGGAGTGAGGTCCCTGAAGAGAGCAGGCCTAGAAAGCTGGGAAAGAGGCCAAGGGCTACAGGAAAGAGTTTCTCCCATTTCCCCCCCAGCATATTCTAGCTTTCTCAGCCTTGTGCACATCACACGTGTGCACAGCTTTTACTAAGCCCATGTTTTGAGACAAGGGCTGAACAGGAAGGCTTGCCAGTTATGAAAGGTATTGGTGTGTGCAGGCCCAGCGGCTTTCTGTTTCTTTTAACCTCATTGCTTACTCTTTCCTAGGAAGGAGCTTGTGGACCCATCCGGGTTGTCAGAGGAGCAGTTGAAAGAGATCCCATACACTAAAGTGGAGTGAGTACAGCCTCGGAAGTCTCCGCCCAGTCTTATTAGTGTCAAAGTATATTGCTTTCTTTTCTATTGCTATGACAAAACACCATAACCAAGGAAACATAAGAAGAAGTGTTTAATTTGGCTTACAGTTTCGGAGCATTAGAATATTGTTGTAAAAATATAAAAAATAAAAAAAAAAGTATTGTTGGTCTTTTATCCTGCTAGGTCCTGAACCGAGGTGCCCCAAGATGTCTGCTAGATATCTTGGCGGAAACACATCCCAACTCCACCGCAGCGGCCCAGTGTCTCCAGCTGCCGCACACTTTCCTACACTCAAACCCTCACATAAAAGAACACACAACACAATAATCTTAGATCCAGTTGATAAGATCTAATTATCCACTTAAATATACAAAGCCCGGTACCATCCATCCCTTAAGAACATTGATAACAACCTGCAAATACACAGAGTGAGATCTTTACGTCAGCCTCCATTGTCCTGCCACGGTTTCTCTCTCTCCTCCTCTCTCCTCCTGTTCCAGTCTCCTTCTCTTCCTTCAAACTTCTCTCCAGCCCATCCTTCCTTCTCCTCCAATGATAGGCCCCCTTTTATCCTGTACCTGCCCCTCACCTGTACTTTACAAATTCAATGGGGAGAAGTTTCTGGTGAAGTCACCTGATTCCTGAGTACCAGACTAGGTTGCTGTCCTTGGGGCAGTGGAATTAGCATCAAAATACAGATAACTCCAGGGCAAACCACAACATTAGAATCTGGCTTAGAGTCAGAGATGGCAGAGCAAAGGTGACAGGAACAACTGATGCTTATTCTGACCCAGCATAGAAAGCAGAGAGCATACACTGGGATGGCTCAAGTCTTTTAAACCTCAGGCCTACCCCAGTGACACACCTCCTCCAACAAGGCCACACCTCCTAATCCTTCCCAAACAGTTCCACTAGGTATTCAAAAATGAGCATTTGGGGCTGGAGAGATGGCTCAGTGGTTAAGAGCACTGACTGTTCTTCCAGAGGTCCTGAGTTCAGTTCCCAGCAACCGTATGGTGGCTCACAACCATCTGTAATGAGATCTGATGCCCTCTTCTGGTGTGTCTGAAGACAGCTACAGTGTACTCATATATATATATATAAAATCTTTAAAAAGAAAATGAGCATTTGGACTCCATTCCCAGTCACACTACCACAGGAGGGAACAGTTCATTCTTACACTGTGGTCCATGCAGCATTTCCATCTGACTGAAGATTAATGTAAAGAAAGAGGTAGAAAAGGTGTGTAGAACTATCCTTTTTGTGTGGTGGCTCAGGTTTCTAATCCTTGAACTTGGGAGGTAGAAGGAGGATTGACACAAGTTCAAAGTTAGCTTGGTTTCTTGTGAGTTCTAGACCAGCCTGTGCCAAAGAGTGAAACTGTTTCAAACATCATAAACTGCTTTTGTCTTGTACTTCACGACTCTCAGCTCTTCTCTTCTGCTTATTTGTACGTAAGACGTTACAATAAATGATGAAAATGTCCATTTAAAAATTTTTTTTGGCTGAGGTACTCATTGATAACAAAGTCAGTTTTGTATATTATTTTAACACTAAGAGATTATATTTTCCACAAAACTGTCATATGAGCTGAAGTCAGTTCCCATCTGTGGTGGTTTGGACATGATTGGCCCATGGGAAAGAAGGCACTTTTAGGAGGTGTGGCCTTGTTGGAAGTGTGTCACAGTGGGGGTGGGCTTTGAGGCTCCTCTGTTCAAGCTCCACACAGTGTGGAAGAGTCCCCTCCGAGCTGCCTTTGTGGTTGCCTTTGAATCAAGATGTAGAACTCTTGGCTCCTTTAGCACCACGTCTGCCTGTACAGTGCCATGCTTCCAACCATGATGATAATGCACTGAGCCTCTGACACTAATCCAGCTCTTAACTAGAGCTGCCTTTATATTTTGCCTTTATAAGAGTTTATAAATGAATGTTTGCCTTTATAAGACGTGCTTCAGTCATGGTGCCTCTTCACAGCAATTACACCCTAGGACTCCATCATGGGACCACACTGAACTGAACGGCTTTGTGCGTGCTTAGCAGGGATCTCCAGGACCCAGTCCTGTCCGCTGAGTTCGTGTAGGCTGTTATGTGCCTTGTAGTGGGTCAAGGGGAAACTGGCCTGGATTGTGTAGACTGAAGTAGCCTAGAACCTGAGTGTTCTCCTGGCTCTGCTCCAGACTCAGAGATCCCGGGTGTGCTCTCCTAGGTTGGTTTAACCACTAAAATGTAAATACAGCTGAGAATTCGATTGAATAATCTCCAGGAATACGGAGGAAGCACACTTTACTACCTTCCCTCTATAACCCAGTATTCCCATCCAGAAAAGCCACAGGCCCAGCCTCCCCAGCCTCTTCCCACTGGCCATCCACCTCTCGTTACCCTTTGTATGTACGTCTGTATGTGTGTCTGTATATATGTACATCTGTCTGTACGTGTGTATGTATTACATATTGTATATGTATGCATGTGTGTATATGTGTGTCTATACGTGCCTGTATGTATATATGTGTATATATGTGTGCCTGTATGTATGCGTATATGTATGCATGTATATAATATGCATGCATGTACACACGTGTATGCACATATGTATGCATGTGTATATGTATGTACATGCCTGTATGCATATGCATGTACATGTACGTGTATATATGCATGTGTGTATGTGCACATGCACATGTGTATACGTATATGCATATGTATGTACATATGCATGTGCACGTGTGTATGTATGTACATATGCATGTACGTATGTACATATGTGTCTACCCACTTGTGTGGCACAGCTTGTGGAACCAGTTCTCTCCTTCCATCATGCTGGTTTCTGGGACTCACACTCAGGTCAGCCTTGGTGGTAGGCTCACTAGCCCTTTGCCATCATTTTTAGGTCAAGGTTTGCTTTTTTTTTTTTTTTTTTTAAAGTTAAGTGCTTAAGAATTATGGCATAACATGGGACATTCTCAGATGTGTTCACACTGTGAAATTGTCAGTCAGGAAGGCACACTTGTCTACCACCTGATCTTTATGTGTGTGCCAAGAACATTGAAATTGAAGAATTTAACAGTTTCCCAGCGTAGATGGAGTCCCCTAGAACTGACCTTTTTTGACAGGGAGATGAAGCTTCTGTTTTCACTGTAGATATTTCCTCCCATATTCTTGCAGAGAACTCAACTGAATCTCAGAAGTATTAAGTGGTTAAGACAGGCTAGGTAGAGCACAGCTGTGTTCTCAGAGTCTGGAGGAGAGGCGGTGAGCATTCAGGTTCTTAGGGCTACTTGGGTCTGCATAGTCCAAGCCAGGACTACCTCATGAGACCCTGTCTCCCAACAACAGCCACGAAGATTGTGGTTACATACACACATACATACACACGCATACTCACACACACACACTATGAAGAGCTCCATCTGCACGTGTAAACAGGACAGCATTTTTCTTTTGTAAAATACTATGAAATTTAGACTACTGCTTTCAAAGACCATAAAAATTAAGTCTTAAAAATAAAACAAAAACAAAAATCCCAACCCTAAATCCTCCAAACCCCACCCTCCCAGCCGTCCCCCTCCCCGAAAACCCCACATCTGCCTGGCTAGGTGCAGGTTCAGAGTGTGGGATGTAGAGCTTGGGGAGCAGGGGTTAAGTCATCTTCAGTCTGAAGCCAGCCTGGATTCAGGAGACCCTGAATAAAATGAAAAACCCACCTGCAAAATAAACACAAGAGCCGAGTAAAAGCAGTCTGAAAGTTGTTTACAGTGTAGCATTCAGGAAAACTGCACATCACCATGCTGTTTTGACCTCTGTGCTTGTGTCCTCGCTTTGTCCCGTTTCCTCAGGACTCAGGGTGACCCTGTCCGCATCAGGCATTCGCATTCCCCAAGGAGTTACCGGCAGTACCGCAGATCCCAGTGCTCAGACGGAGAGCGATCCGTCCTCTCGGAAGTGAAGTGAGTGGTCAATCTCATGGCTCCAGACAACACAGCCCTCAGAGTTCCCTGCCCTGCGGAGCTTAAGGTCTGAGTTCTATCTTCTTCACAAACTCTGACCCTTTCTCTTTGGCAGCTCAAAGACAGATCTTGTACCACCACTTCCAGTCACCCGTTCCTCAGATGCTCAGGGGTCTGGAGGCTCTACAGTTCATCAGGTTAGTAAATTATGTGTGTATGTATACAATAAATAAATATACAATATATATATATACAATTTATATATATATAACATACGTGTGCATGAAGTATGAGCATGGTCTGTGTGGTCAGAGAACTGCTTTCAGGACTATTTTACATGGGTTCTGGGGTTTGAACTCAGGTAGTTTTGGACTGAGCTACAAGGCTTTTGACCACCGAACCATCTTGCCAGCCCAACAGATGATATTTAAAAAAAAAAAAAAGCTTTTTTTTTTTTTTTAAGTGAGGTAGGGTCTCACTTTGTAAACCTGTCTGGTCTGGTCTGGAACCCCTTTGTTGTTGATCAGGCTGGTCCTGCCTCTGCCTCCCGCATGCTGGGGTCAAGGGTATGCACCACAGGTAAGCAGCCTATGAGAATTTTGAGAAGCATCCTGTGCTTTCAGGAATTCCTTTGGACACAGTATTGAGTCTATTCTCAGATGTTATTACATATGAAGACATAGCAACCCATCTTCCCTAGGAGGCCCAGGCAGCTGTAGTGAGGCCTGTGGGTGGAATTCTTGGTGTTTCCATCTGACAAGTCCCAACCAAGGGACTCCTGGGTATGGTGTGCAGGTCAGGTAGGCAGGTGATCTCTCTTGCCCTCTGTAGCAGTGACATGTCCCAGGTGATAGGGAACTCCATGCTGTCACACTGCACATGAACATTTATTTCATGGTGTGGCTCTCTGGAACGGAACCAGGGGAGGCTTTTGTCTCCCCTCCAGTCTTTAGAAGAAAAAGCCTTGTTTGATAGTCTCTTAAGTAATGCTTGCACAGGTGAATTGTGCCTAATTTTTATGAAAGCTGATGTGTACCCAATTGTCAGACCAAGATTAAGCACATTTTGGTTTTGTAGTTAACTAGGGGGAACTTTCACACATTAATTTTCTCCAAGTAATTACAACATTCAGTGCCATAAACGAATAAATTTAGGGTGCCACGCTATGTAGCTCAGGCTAGGTTTGCTTTTTTCCTGGGCTTCCACGTGTGTCCCTCTGTGCCTAGCTTCTGGTGCTTTTTCTTAAGTACTTGATTTGGTTATTTTGACTGTTTTGAATTTTTTCTAGAGAAGAAACGGGTCTAAAGACAGCCTGATTGAAGAAAAATCTCAGCTTTCTACAACCAACCTGGCTGGAAAACATACAGCAAAAACAATAAAAACCATCCAGGCTGCTCGGCTCAAGACAGACGTCACTGGGTGAAGGGGTGTAGGGAAACGTGTGTCACTGGTACTTTTCAAACTGTGAATTAGATAATTACCCACGTATCTTGGACTCGTGTCCTTAGCACAAGAAAATTGGCATCTTTTAAGGATTTATGTACAGCATTCTTGTGCTGTGGGCCTTTGGAAGGACAACCTTATGAACTCACTGGATACCACCATCTCTTTCCTGAAATTCTGACCATCCAACTGTGTTTCTCACCTCTCCACCACAGCCAAGACCAGAGGCTTCAGATGAGCCCCTGGACTCCCAGCTGCCATCAGACTGTAGTGACTTTTATTCCCACAACTGTTTGTAATATTGTATTTTGTGACATTTAAGTCCCAATGGTTATTTACAAATAATGTAAAAAGCTGTTAAGTGTTGATTTGAATTTAAGTGTCCTTGTCTTGTGTTTTCTGAGGCAAAAAAAAAAAAAAAAAGCCCATGTAGGCATTGTCCCCTACCCTACACACCTGTCCACCCATGTTTCCAAGTTTTGGATCTTTACCTCTGTGTGATGGCTTTTCAGACAACAGTACTCAGAAAGAACCTTCTGTATCTTGCCAGTGGCTGTGTGTGACTCATCCTTTCCTGTAGCAATCTCTAGCTTCCTTGAAATTCTCCATTCTTATTATTTAAGCCTCTGCTGGGCTCAAGAGCTATGTTGATCTTGTAGCCAGTTTTATTACTACCTAGTGATTCAACTGGGGGTCGACTGCTCAGTGACACAGTGCTTGCCAAACTCTACCCTCAACTCCTGAGGTTCAACTGTGACCTTTGTCCCCCTGCCCCCAAAACTAAAACCAAATCTAAATATTCCTTCCCACGCAGTGTCCTGTCTCAATGCCTTCATACACTGCTTTAATTCTAGGCTGCCTCTACACCCCACATCCTTTGCAGCTTACCTCACTGTGGTACCTTCTTCGGCCCACCTGCGTGGAACTGCTTTGCTCCCCATCTTGCTTTAATAAAACCTAAGCCTTAGCGGTCTGGTCTCTTTACTGCTTCAACTCTTCCAGCCCTCCCGGCTTCCCCATTGGCTCACTTTCCAACTTTGCTCTGCAGTGGCACCCACCCCCACCAACCGCCTCTCATGTTGCCCTGATCTTGGATTCATCTCACACAGGAAGCCTTCCACTTGTGATACTCTAACTCTGAGGACAGTTTTTAAGTAAAATGCATGACCACGAATCCCCACGGAAGTACTAGCTGTCCCTTCCTGTTAAGCCAAAAGGGGACTATGTCAATCTAAGCTGAAATCTAGCCATCAGCTCAGCTGTCACCTATGAACTCAGTTAAGGTGGCTGCCAATCACACAACATACGAGTCTCAGAACGGCATATCAACGTATTTATTCACAGCCTTGTTACAAGTGTACGTCCATCTGTGGAGTTTTGACACACTTTAAGTCACCCATGCCTCTTAAGATCCAATTTCCAAATCATCGAGGACATCCTAAAAGGAAAGATAAAAACGCTTTTAGTGCCTGTCTCAAAAAACTTATCTGGTAACCTATCTCCACTCAAAGCCTTTAGTGTTGGTAAAACTATCCTATTTTTGACTTATAGGTAAAGGCTGTCATTTCTGAGTTACCGTCCGCATTAACTCCAGATTGTAACTGCAGCGGCAGTACAAGAGAAGAAGACTAATGATTCGGCATTCCAACTTAAAAGGAAATCCCACACCTGGTGCTCTGTAGTCATCCTACCTTAAGCCACTCTGTGCTCCCGCGTGTCGTTCTGGAAGTTATCCGTCAGCTTCAGACACCTACCTGCCAAACGAGTTAAGAACCAGTTAAATAAACTACAGTCGCAGCGTTGGACAGAAAGTTCACCTACATACATAAGCTAGAGTAGAGTTTCTGTTACTTATGCAGCTCCTGAAACCCAAGATACCAAACTCCAGGGAGAGGAAAGGCCGCAAAGCATTAATTTATGCCTTTTTTGACACCACATTCACTAGTGACCAAAAGTGAACGGGCAACACAAAGGCTACATGAGTAGGGCGTCAGGCAATCAGTCCTACCTTGTGACTTGGATGTCCGCGCCATTTCCGCCCAGTTGTGCGCCTGGGCATGCGGCGGAGATCTACGTCGCAAACGGAGCTCGGCTTCCACACCGACCCACTTCACGCGGGGTCCGGCGGGCCGTGCTCCTCACGCGGCCACCGAGTTAGGGCCATCCCCCGATTTCCCGGGAAGGGGACGTAGGCCAAAGTCTACCGCGGACACGCTAGATAGCAGGCCACAGCCACCTCCCAAGCCCCAGCTACCAGGAAACCCATACTACGCGCCGCGTGAGAGCAGAGAAAGAACGCGTCGCCCTCCCACAATGCTTTTCTACGACCGGAAGAGACCACTGCCCGCTGGAGTGGGGGGGGACGGACTGTACTACGGCCGCCGCGCTCTCTCCTGCCGCCGTGTGGCCGGAGGGAGAAGTGCACCGCGGGAGGCTGCGGCGCCGATTTCCTAGAAAGAGGGCGCTCACCGGATCCCTTTGCTTTTGTGGGACCGGTTCTGCCCTGCACCCCACTCCGCACAGCAAATAGGATGATAAGGATATTTTGTCGAGTGTGTGTCCAGCTATCCCTCCTTCCTGGCCAGAGCGTTTGGTCAGTGATGAGCAGCGGGCGTAGAGCTGGAGGAGCTCAGACCCAGAGTTGGGGGAGGCTGGATGGTTCTTCTCCGGATAAGGAGCAGTAAGGTTGAAAATTTATAAAGCAAAACCAAGGCCTAGGACTTACATGCTCCAGGTTCTGTCTGAAATGCCCGTGAATGGGGATGTGAATGATGTCTCTTGCAGTCTAGTGTTGGACAATCGATAAACAAACAAAAACCAAACAACATTAAGATCCGGGTAGAGTGGCGCGCACTGCCCAAGCTGAGGGAGGAGTTCAGGCTCATCCTAGACTACTTAGTGATTAGAGGCCAGCCTGGGCTACATAATCTCCAGTCTCAAAACGAAATCCACATACCACCACCCAACCAGAGAAGCTGGGTTGTGGAGGAAGAGGCTATTAGTCCCAGCATTTGAGAAGAAGAAGAGGCAGGAAGATCTCTGAGTTCTAGACTAGCCTGGCTTATACTGAGTTCCAGTCAGAGATACATAAGTGATACCTAGGGCTATATAAGTGAGACCTTGTCTGGAAACAAAACAAAACAAAACAAAACAAAACAAAACAAAACAAAACAACCAGTATTGCTCAATAGAAACACAGCAAGTGGTAGGACAAGATGGCAGGTGATGTTAAGATTCTGCTCTGTATATTTACAGGTTGTTATTAATGTTCTCAAGGGATGGATAGTACCGGGCTTTGTATGTTTAAGTGGGCAATTATATTTTACCAATTGGGGAAAAAAAAAAAAAAAGAAACACAGCGAGGATTCTAATAATAATTTTAAATTCTCAAATTACCAAATTACAACAATACAAAACATGAAAACTTAACTTAAATAATAACCCAGCATTCATAAGCAAATTTTAATAAGGTACTTTGATCTTTTAAAATTCCCTAGAAATCTTTAAAAAAAATCATAAATCATAAAATACCAAAAAATCAGCAAATTCCAATTCAGCAAAGGGACATTTTATGTGTCTCCTAGCTGATCGTGCTAATTACAGCAAGGTTGGTGGTGAACTTTGTAAGATCTGGGAGCATCAGGCTGTGGTCACTGTGAGCGGAGCGGATGGGGAGGGTGTGCTCTGGGGAGATGAGGGAGGTCATATACACGCTATATAAATCTCACTCCTGAGATAAGGAATTAGATTTCATGCTGAAGTTTTAGAGTACATTTTCACCTCAGAAATGAGCAGAGGTTCTGAACTGGTTGCCTCTCGTGCAAACCATAACTCCTTATGAGGTGTTGAGACCAGCTATATGACAACAAAAAACATTCTTTTTTAAGTAAGTCCTGTGCCTTACCCAAAAATCAGTCTCCTTCCCTCCCTCCCTCCCTCCCTCCCTCCCTCCCTCCCTCCCTCCCTCCCTCCCTCCCTTCCTTCCTTCTTTTCTTCTTTCTTCTCTCTCTCTCCACCTTGAAACAGGTTCTTGCTATGTAGCCCTGGCTGGTTGGTAGCCCTGGCTGGTTGGTAGCCCAGGCTGGCTTTGAACTCGCTTCAGCCTCCAGGAGCATCGTAATCCCAGCATTCACCACCATGCATGGCTTCTGCACCTTTGTTTCTTTAAAGCCTGCTTTTAAGACGAATGAATGAATGTCAGTAAGCTGAGTTGTGTTCATTTCACACTTGTTAACACTTGTTAGATGTTCTATCACAACTACTTTTTCAAAGGTGTTTGAAAAGGAAGAAAATTTAGGTCCCCAGATGACTTATCTTCACACTAGAACCACCCCGAGAAAGTAAGACAATATGTCTGGAGCAATGACCACACGGCAGTGAAGTGTGTTGTGACCAGCCGGAGGTAGCGTGTAACTCCTGACCTGCTCTGAGAAAGTCACTGTAAAGTCTTGCATGGCAGAAAGGTTGGGAGACCAGCACCATCAAGATTGCCATTTAGACACCAAAGGGTATGATATGAGGACGGTGGTGGCCTGCATCTTCTTGCCTTCTTGCTAGACAGGGCCAGAGTGAGGACATTTTCTGGTGTTAGGGCCAGCAGAAGAGCTAGCTTTACATCTAGTTCTGACACTTAGGCTATACGCCTCTGCCTGCATTTTCTCCTTTGCAGGTAACGGCCATCTATAGGTGTCCATATCTGTGCATAAAGAGTTAAGGAAGGGTATGGACTTCTCATGCTATCCCTGGTGCAGAATGACATCTAATACATGACCAAATGAGCCGAGGCAAAGGCTTCCTCTTTATCCTGAGTGAGGCTCATGGTCTGTGGTGTGTGTGTGTGTGTGTGTGTGTGTGTGTGTGTGTGTGTGTGCATGTGTGCAGGTGCTGCCTACTTCTGTTTAACGGCTTTACATCTTGCTCCCACCTGCTTCTCCCCACTGAACTCTGGAGAGTACCAAGATAGGTGGAGGGAAAGCATGCTCGCTGTGTCCACACTAGACTAGTGGTAGGAGGCCAGCAACCATTTCCAAATTCTTCATCTTTCTGATGACTCAACGTCGCACATCCTGTTAGGGAAAGCCTTATGATTAAGTGCAGGCAAGAGGAACGGACTTGGGCTGGAGAGATGCTCAGCAGTCGAGAGCAGTGACTTCTCTTCCAGAGGTCCTGAGTTCAATTCCCAGCAACCACATGGTGGGTCACAGCCATCTGATGGGATCTGATGCCCTCTTCTGGCGTGTCTGAAGACAGCAACAGTGTACTCACATAAATAAAAAAAAAAAAAACAAATAAAAGTTTAAAAGAAAGACTTAGATCAAAGCTGCACATTGTAGTCTATGCCTGTCATTGTAGCACTCAGGAGGCTGAGTAAAGAGAGTCTCAAATCTAAGGCCAGCCTGAGCTGCTGAAGACTATCTCAAAAAATAAAAACATCGGGTGTGGTGGTGCATACCCATCATCTCGGCTTTCTTAGAAGCAGAGGTAGGACAGCCTGGGCTGCACAGCAAGACTCTGTCTCAAAGGAGGAGGGGAAAGAGGAGGAGGGAGGAGGAGGAGTAGGAGGAGGAGGGAGGAGGGGTAGGAGGAGGGGGAAGAAGAGGAGGATGAGGGGTAGGACGGGAAGGGGAGGAGGAGGGAGAGGAGGAAGAAAGGACATTGCAAGGATACAGAGCATTTGTAGTCTGCTCTTCCCTTCACCTCTAGCTCTGGAGCTGAGGTACCATGTAAGGATGGGGGGCCACATGCAGCACTAATTTTCCCTGAGGTAGGTAGGATAGTCCTCCAAGATATCTGCACTGTTATGGTTCCTAGGCTTTCCACTGTTATGGGACGACTAACTGTTGCTTTCCCCTGGCACCTTCTGACACAGTGAGATCCAGTCTTCAGGAGGAGGGTTCTAGGTCAGGCATAGGATGATACCTCCAAGTCCTGTGTCCAAAGCATGTCTTTTATCAACCTCTGGGAGGGAACCAAGGGCAAGAGCAATGCGTGTGTTGTTTTGGGAGTCTCATCTCTCCCTGTGACCAACAACTCACAGGGAGGTTTCACCTGCCAGGTACTGGCATGTTAGATGCCAGCTAACATGCACACACCAGTACATGACTCTCGGCATGACTACCATCATCCCATGTGGTGTAACATATATGTCCCAATATGTATGCACATGCACAAGTTTATGTATTTTGAAGTAAGCTCATAATATATCTTCATGTTTTCTTTTTTTTTCTTTTTTTCGGAGCTGGGGACCGAACCCAGGGTCTTGTGCTTGCTAGGCAAGCGCTCTACCACTGAGCTAAATCCCCAACCCCCAAATTTTCTTTCAAACACCTCTAGTGTGATTTATCTCTCCCTGGCTCTTCCACAGCACTACTCTTCCTCTTCGTTCCTCAGGTAGATCCCCCCATCTCCCACGCCTTCTTCTTAACGTCTGTCTCTTATTGCTTTGGATTGATGTAGATATTTCAAATCATCAGAGAAGGCTGCTCAGGCATGGATTTAAGCCGACAGAAAGTCTTTATTAGCTGGCCAGCAACTCCCCTGAGTGTCTGGGATTTCAGTGTAGCCCAAGACTTCCTCAGGGTGAGCTTTTAAGTTCAAACCCATGTCTTGGGTGGAGAAACTTCAGTTAACAAGAACAGTTGCCCACACACTGAGCTACAGAAGTCCCAAACCAAGGCTAGCACATTTAGAAACTTTCCCAGAACTATGGGCTGTGATGGGCTGGTCTTTATTTCATTTTGGCAGTGGCTATGTGCTGAGTTTTATGGCCTGAATCATACTTCTATCATGGAGTCAGTTGGTCTGAGGGTCTATTTAGTTCTGAGGCCCTGTTCCGTCAGGAGGGTTTATCAACAACATCTTGCTATTTTGTGAGCTATTAGTTGTTTAGGAAAAAAGAAAGCCAATTATGGATACTATTTGGCTCACAAAAAGTGGAAAAAGCATGAAATGATATAGAGGCCAACTAAAACATTTGCCAAATAACAGAAGAGTTACAGTAAACTTAAAAACCAACAATGTTGCTAGTTTGTTTGTTCCTGTGACAGAATGCTTGCCCCAAACAGTGTAAAGATGGGATGTCTTGTTTCAGCCCACTGTTTCAGAGGGATCTGCCTTGTGTGGGCATGGCTCTGTGTGCCTGGGCAGAGCATCACAGGGGCAGAAGTGAGTGGGAGAGGAGGAAGTTTTCAAATGACTGACAGGAAGCAGGAAGAAAGGAAGTAGACTGGGGACCAGATTCAACCTTCACACCCCTGTCCTCAGCTACTTCTTCCTGCTTTGCCCTGCCCTTAAGAGCCCACCACCTCTCAGAAAAACAACACCAGTGGGGACTAAACACACTAATCTGTGGACACACTTTGTATTCAAAGTGCAAGAAGGACTGATTTTTTTCAGAAAGTGGCAAGAAATTGATACCAATAAGCGCTAAGGAAATACTACCATGAAAAACAGTAAGTAAAGTTTAGTGAGTACAGAATTGAAGGAATAAAGAAAATAATTTGTGATTTTGATTTATTTCAGTAATATAAAATTTCTCTATTCAAATTAATAAAAAGGACATTCTATGTATTAATTGACTAAATACTTTATTTATTTACTTATTTATTTTTGGAGCTGAGGACCAAACCCAGGGCCTTGCCCTTGCTAGGCAAGTGTTCTACCACTGAGCTAAATCTCCAACCCCAACTAAATACTTTAAATAAATTTAATTTATAAGTAATATTATACTTACTAAAACATACATACATATATATACATATATACATATATATGAAACCCAAGATAAAATGAGGCATTTTACAAATGAGAAATTAAAATTTAAAATATACTAAGAAACCCTGTGAAAATGTTTATAACCTTATTCATATATACCAATACTAACATTTATTTGTTTTTGAGACAGGGCCTCCAACTTTCTAAGTAATCAAGGGTGATCTCAAACTACTGATCCTCCTGCCTCCTCCTTCCAAGTGCTGGGATTAGAGTCCACTTTCACTCCGGGATATAACCCATGGCTTCACTCTGCTAGGCAAATGTTTTACCAACACAGCTGAGCTCACAGACAATAACTCCCAATTCTGCATTTCTAATCTTTATATGTGGATTTCCACTAAAATCCAGGTAGTCTGTGGTTGGACAAGCTTTGTTGTTTTCTTTTGTTCTAAGTTTGGGGTATATGTGGCCTTTATTTTTTGTCTTACAATCTTTTTATTATGAATTATTGGTTATTTATTATGCTAAATAACAGATCAATGATATGATTCAGTAAGATGTGCCGATCTCAATTTGATTAAGAAGGACGATGTAATAATCCCATCTGCACCATTTTAGAGATCGTGCAGGGGAGACTGATTAAATGAAGGAGATACTCCTGAATGAAGGCCAACTCAGGAAATTTCCTCAGGCCTGATGTAAGTACAGATAATGACCACCTGATGGCAGTAAAAGACAACCGCAAAACCCACCCTGCTTCACAGAGCTGCATTCACACAACGGTTCGATCGGAACAAATGAAATTAGTAAAGCCACATCTGTATTTGAGCAGAATATCCTATATTCTATTTTTCAAGATTGGTTTTTATACTAGTTTAAATAGACCAGGCATTGATGTTTTAAAAAAAATTCTGATGGAAAAGATTTGTTTTTTTTTCTTATTCATTTAAAAATTTTAATTCATTCATTAATTGCATGTGAGGTGTGTGTGTGTGTGTGTGTGTGTGTGTGTGTGCGCACGCGCCCGTGTGTGTGTGTTGGGGCATGTGTAAGCCAAGGTCTGCTAGGGTGGTAAGTGGACTATTTGTGGAAGGCTATTCTCTTTTCCCCCTAGAGTCTGCTCCAGGGACTGAGCTCAGATCCACTGGCTTCGCCAAAATCACTTTCACCCATTGAGCCATCTTGTCATCCCCAGATTTGTTTGAACATGTTACTCCAGGTAATCCAAAAGAATATATTGTATGGGGTTGGGGATTTAGCTCAGCGGTAGAGCGCTTGCCTAGCAAGCAAAAGGCCCTGGGTTCGGTCCCCAGCTCCAAAAAAAAAAAAAAAAAAAAAAAAAAAAAAATTAAAAAAAATAAGAATATATTGTATATTCTGGTCCAGACAGGGATGGAACAATTTTGCGTGGTAGCCTTCTGTGTCCTAAACCAAGTGTCCTATGTGAGTGTCCTAAACCAAGCAGGAACATGAAGCTGGTGTGATAGCCCCAGAAGCACAGGAATGGGGGCTGCAGCACGAGGACGTCTCTATTGTGGCTATTCTGCGCTTTGTGGTAGGTTTGTTTGTTTGCTTTCCCCTTTGGTCAGGTATGGCTCCGCTGCTGAATCCACATCTGAAAACAAACACTGGCTTAGCTAGAATGTGTGGGTTCAAAAACAGTGAGGAAAGGGCTGGAGGGATGGCTCTGAGACAAAGAGCACACAGTTCTCCTCAGACTGGAGGATCAGAGTTCAGATCTCAGCCGTGGTGGGAGGCTTGGGATCACCCGTTATTAGCCCCAGGAGTCCAGTGCCCTCGGCTAGCCTCCAGCAAGGACTGCATGTGTGCGTGGCGTACACACACACACACACACACACACACACACACACACACACACACTTTTAAAGATTTTTCAGTAATTAAATTCATATGGCATTTGTTTACTGTCCATGTTTCCAAGGATATTTTTAGAGAAGTCTGTCCCTCTGCCAGTGGCTCTGCTGCTAACACCACAGGGTTATCTGGGGCTCAGCTCACTGGAGGCCTCAGCACAGGGAGGGAAAGGAGAGCACCAAGCACCAAGCACCAAGCACCAAGCACCAAGCACCAAGCACCAAGCCTTCAGCTTCCTTCGCTCCTTTAGTTCAGTCACTGTTAGATTCAAAGTCTCTCAAGTCTCATCCTGGAGACTGGGAGACTTGAAGCCTGGGATAAAAACTCTCCAGAGTCACGGAGCCCAAGAGTGGAGCTGGCCGATGGGAGTGGTTTGTGAACTTTGACTTTTTCTTCTGTAAGTCTGGTCTGTGATAATCATTTAGTTCTGTAACGCACTATCAAACGCATGGTTGGCGATTCTCTATAGGTCGTGACTTATTCATTAGGCCCAGATTGGGTTCAACACCCTCCCCAGCAAACTTCCCATTTTAGCTTGGTGTCAAGCATCAGAGCTGGGAAGGGCTTGGGACTTAGAAACCTGAATTTGAGTATGATTCTTATCAAAGTCTCACAGTGCACTGCCAGATGAAGTGACATGGGGGCTTTGGTGTGACAGTAATTGTGTGTGCTGACACCTCGTTGACTGTTCAGTAGATTGGTATTAAAGGAAAGAATACTAGAGATGTCCCTAGCTTAAAAAAATTCTTTTCAACTGGAGGTTTATTTCAAGATACCAGGGAACCTTCTCCAATTTGGTATGATGCGAACTCAAAGATCCGGAGTTAAACAGTCAAATCAATGGATTAAAACAGGTGTCTCAAGAACGACTCTAAAGAGATTACATTTAAAGGCCAGGATCTCTGTCCTAGAAACAATATATACGCAGGCGTTAGCTGTAGCACGACTGGGAAGACTTGGGAGCTGTGGTGTGCAGTGGATTTGGTATCAACTTGGTGCACACCGTGTTGCTGGCAGAGTGAGCTTTAGCTTGGGCTTCGCTGATGGAAAAGAAGAGAAGGGGTGCCCCTCTTCTACTGACTTCTCCAATTAAAGGTTGTTACACCTCAGGCGGGGACCTTCACAAGCTCCACGTTTCCAGAAAGTTGTGTGCGGCAGAAAGAAACTACATCATACTGGGAAGTGGCTGAAGCAAATGCAGCTCCTGGGTGATGGTGGTTTCACGTACTCGAATCTATTAAGTGAGGTCCTAGCCTGTGTCTTCCCAAGGGGCCAAAGTAAGGCAAAGTGGGTGGAAGGTCTAAAGAGGCAGTTCTGAGTGTCACCTATGACTTTCTGTTGTGTTCCCACCGGGAATGGCCGATGTGTGAGCCAGCGATTTCTGTTTCATCAGGACGTTCAAGCGAGATGCTGGTAAGAACGTCAAAGTGTTGTGTGAGAGAAGCTGGGAGAGTTTAAGGTTCTCTATTTTAATTGTGAGATCTTAAAGGTTGCCCTCTTAAGTCATTATTAAACTAGTGTAAAAATTTAAAGGATGAGGAAACTTTAATATTTGCTTATCCCAGGAGTCCTAGTACATCTTGGCGTTCACCCTTCTTCAGTTAGCATTTCTGATTGTTTTCTGAGACACCTTTTAAGAATGGTTTTATTAGCATTACTAGTTATGTGTAATAGTGGGTTTCATGATCACATTTTTTTACATGTACACAAGGCATTTTTATTTTATTTGTCCCATTTGTCCTGCCCCATTAATCCCCTTCCTTTCCCAGCTATCCCCTACACCCCCAACCTTTGACCCAGTGACTTTCATTAGGGTTGTTTATAGGAGCACAGACATGAAGATGGTGAGGGTTTGTAAAGACTCAGGCACCTTCCAAGCGATACCACTGAACTAAATGTCTCCCCTTCCTTAGAAACCATTCACCGCCCATAAATCCTCATGGCCAGTGGTGTCTCATGGGCCTCCTCCATACTAGGGTGTTGAAGGGAAGTCTCGTGGAGATCTTTGCAGGTGACCACAGCTGCTGTGGGCTCAGGAGTGCCAAAGCTAAATCACACTCAGAGGTCAGCACTGTCGCTTCCAACCCCGACCAGCAGGAAAGGAGCGACACCAAAGCAGTTTATTCAGGAACCCTTTTGTCTGCAAGCAGCAACAATGTCTCAATCCAGCCCTTGAGCGCACTCCCTTATAACCTCCCTCAACCGCCTCAACCGTCCAGTCTGTGTAACCTCCCTTCATAGGTCCACATCACATGGCTTGATCTATCGTCATGGTGCGCCTGCGCAGCTCTCACGATGGGGCGTGGCTTACTTTCAGGTGCTAGTCTTAAGACTCAGCAGCAGACCTGGGCGCCATCTTGGGATTGCCGCTGCACCCGCTCCCCACATAGCACTCCACCTTACCCTCCATTTTCTTACATTCCTTCCTCCTCTTCTCCCTGAGAGTCAGAGAGGAATGGGGACGTGATACTGACGACCCCTTTGTGGCTGGGCATTGCACAGTCATTAAACTGTGACCAGTTATGTGTGTCTGTACCACTGAGCACTACAAACAGAAGCTTCTGACAGTGACATTACTCTAAGGGCATAAACGCAATCATTTAGAAGGCAATTTGACAGGCACGTCATATCTCTTCATCAAAACAGCAACAATGGCTTCCCCACTAGGACTTACAACCTCCCAGCCACAGGCTGTTGAATTGGTTTATGCTACCAGATGTGAACTCCCTCTTGTGAGGTGGGCCTCAAATCTAATAACAACACATACTCTCACACACTTACCTCTCTTGTACCAGTGGGCTGTTTTTATGTCAACTTGACACCAGCCCATGGAAAACCATATAAAAGGGACTGGGGCCTCCTCCATCACTCACTAAGAAAATGCCCTACACGTTTGCCTGCAGCCCAATCCAATGAAGGCGTTTTCTTAGCCAGGTCTCCCTCTTCTCTGATGACACTAGCTTGTGTCAAGTTGACATAAAATTAGGCAGTCTTCTCAGTCAAACAACAGCAGCAATGGCTTACCCACTAGGGCCTATGACCTCCCCAGCCACAGGCTAGTGACCTGGTTTATAATACCAGATGTGAATTCTCTCTAATGGGGTGAACCCCAAATCCCAAACAAACAAACACCCCCTCAAAAAAAAAACCAACAAAAACAAAAAGCAGTTGGCTGTCTTCATAGCTTACTTACAATTTTGTATTAATATATCTTGCCTGGTTGTTCAGTGTTATACACGGAGCTCCCAGCTAGGTAAGACTGTTGGTGCTATTTCTCCCCCACCAGCCTGCATAGCACCTTTTTGGCACTGTGCAGGCTAGCCAGTGTCCAGTCTACTTACAGCTTGATTTCTCTATGTCCTGCAACCAAGGTATGTGGTGTCTTCAGTAGCAGGGTCTTACCATCTAGTAACGCTGGGTAACCAACAGCAGCACCGATTGTCTGTGTTGTTTAGGGGGTCTTCCTGAACAACGGCTTGTAGGTGGGCCACCCAAGGTCTTGCTCTGTGGACTGGGCTTAGTCTCCCCAAGGCTGGGATTACAGCTGTGAGCCACCATGCCTGGAAATATTAAGATATAAAATATAACCTTTATTCCTATTACCAGAGAAATGTCGAAGACCTAAATGTCAACGCAACACAGTCTGTTCAAATACTGCCCCGTCCTAAAGGAGTTTCTGGGTAGGCTATCCCAAGCAGTTGTGCAGCCAGCTCTTCCTGTGGGAGCCCATTGTCAGCTCTGCTGTTGGTGTTAGAGTCCCTGAGGCAGGGGATTCAAGATGCTGTTTACCCTGTGAGGAACAGCTGGGGTTGCTTAGCTGCATCTCTTGTAGCTTGAGAGACTAGGACAGTGACATGCACACAAGGGCCCTTGTCTGAATCTAGATGTCCCTGGCAGTGTTGTAAGGGGAGAGAAGGCATGGGGAGGGCATTTTCTCTCAGCAGCAAAACGTGGCCTAGTTGGTATATCTTCTAGGTCAGATGTGGGCATATTCTAAGGGTCTTGTTCAACAGCCTTGCCTGCAATGGTAGGCTGATGATAGCGACTCTCAGTAGGCAGTTGACAGTAGACTTGTGTGAAGATGGCTGGCTCCAGACGACCTGGATTTAAATTCTGTCTCTGTCTGTACACACTCTGATTATGAGGTGGAGTTAGAATGGGAGAAGAGGGTTGGAGAGGTAGCACTGGCTGCTTTCCCAAAGGACTTGGGTTTGGTTTATAGCACCAGCACGGCGGCTCACAACTGTCTGTATCTCCAGTGTGTGTGTGTGTGTGTGTGTGTGTGTGTGTGTGTGTGTGTTAGAAAGACTGGAAGAGGGAACTAACCTCACAGTGCAGCTTGAAGCTTAGGAAGGTATTTCTCCTGAGATTGGACAAAGAGGACCTAAGAATATGGAAGAAAGTCATTTTCACAGCATAAGCAAATGAAGGTACCTGTCACACTGTCCCGGGCTTTAATCCAAGGCTCAGGGAGGAGTGTGGGAAGCTGGTTGAAGGAGAAGGAAGGAAGGAGCTGCTTCATGCTTGCACCCTGTGTGGACCAGCTCAGTGTGTGCACAGCTTGGCCATAGCTGTTAGGGGAATGCAGGGAGCAGTAGGCAGAGTCTGGACAGGAAACCATCCGACCGACCTACTCGGGTCTTCAGTTTCTTCACCTACAGAAGACCTAGTTCCCGCGAGGTTTGTAAGCTCCGGTGTCTGCTGTCATCCTAACCAAGACTGGATGTGCACATGTGATTTCAGATTGACCAATATTTATTTATACCTAGGCTTTTCCAGAAAACTCCGCTTCCGTGTTTTCTATCTGGTGGCATGCTGACTGTGTTTTCATATGTCTTTCTCCAGTCATTTTCATCTCTACTATATTTTCTACAGAGAAGCTGAGTAAGCTAGGGCCTGTTAAACAGTTTGCTTTAAGGCTTTCCCATGGGAATTCTGCTGATCCTGTCTGCATATGGTGTCTCTGTTTTCTAGTTGAAAACTCACAGGCCAACTAATTCTAGAAGGTAGAAGAAATGATCCATTAAATATAATTAAATGTCAAAGAGTTCCCTGGACCTCTTGGAATGCATGAATTATTTATGCTCTTCTCATCCATAGCAAAAAATAGTTTGCTTTGAATTTTAAGTATCTTCAGGACACAACTCTGTCTCAAAAGCATAATTATCAATGAGTTGTCAGTGCCTGGTGAGCTCTGGAGAGGGATCTTGACCTCACTGAGATGTTTTAAATGATACAGTAAGATATGTGTTCAACCCAACAGAAACCAGACATAGCTGGAACATTCTAAGTAGACAGGAAGGGGGAAACAGCCATTTACCTCTGATTCTTTGCTGGAATTCCTAATTTCTGGATTATGATATGAATGCCATTTATTTGGTTACTTAAGAAAAAATATATTGTTCCATTAGTTTTTAAAAAAATCATTTAAAACACTCGAGATTATAATATACTTAAATTGTTTCCCCCTTCTTTGTCCTCCCTCCAAGCCCCTCCATTTGGTTGTCCAATTGGAACACACCAACTGGTCAACCCACAAAATGTACATTTATTAGTATAGTTTTTAAAAAAGATTTACTATTGTTTTCTGTGTGTGTGTGTGTGTGTGTGTGTGTGTGTGTGTGCGTGTGCATGTGTGTGTGTGTACGCGCGCGCGTGTGTGCGCACACTCATGCATGTGATGTCTGTGAATGTGTCCTCAGACTAGAAGCTGGAGTTGCAGGTGGTTGCGAAGTGCTCCATGTTGGTTCTGGGTACCAGATTCTGGTCCTTTGCAAGAGCCGCAGACTCTCTAACCACTGAGTGAGCCATCCTCCAGCCCACTTTATTTTCTGGTAGGCTGTCTTTTCAATGGTGCTGAACAGAGGATTTCCAGTTTGGCACTGTACAGCAGTTACAGAAGAGCAGAGGCGATGGTTACAGCAAGCCTGGCTTCCCTGCCTGAAACACGAGACTTCCTTATTAGGTCTCTCCAATTTAGATCTAAATCATCGCTTCATTTTCTGCTGTCTTATGACACACGGGGCCTGAGGAGGGAGCTCATTTTGAAAGCTTAGCTGTCAATTCATCCACAGCAGAAAAAGTCTCCAGAAAACTCCAAACCTTACCAGTCCACAGCAGGCCTGTTCGTGTGTTGGTAATAGAATGGCATATCAAGTAACATAAGTGTCTGTATGTGAAATACATAGCTTTAAGGAGGGAGAAGTAGACCAAACTCTGTTCTGAAGGCACGGCTGTATCCACAATGAACCAGAAGGCAGCAATCACACCAGTTATGACTCCAGGCTTCTGGTAGCATTGTTCTTTGTCATGTTTGCCCCCATGCTCTTGGGGTTGCTTCAGATGACCCGGACCCACACTGGGCTAACTGGATCCCTTCTGGGGAGCTTCTCTCTGCCAGAGTTGATGGGAAAACTGCTGTCCCTTCCATGTTCCTGGGTTGCAGAGGAAGCTGTCACCTGTGGAGAATGCCTGGCTGTGGTACGGCAAGGCTGGGATGGATGGACAGAGGCGAGCAGAAACGGTGGTACTGTTTGATGTCTGGATCTGCGTATTGTCAACTCTTTTAAGTCACATCTGTTTTGTTTATGTGAGTCCTGTTTCTGTTATTTGTAGTCTGTCTGATTTAACCTTCAGGCAGGAATAGCAGAAAAAGTCTTGTTATAAGATGTCATTTTCTGGGCTGGAGAGATGGCTTCAGTGATTTATACTGACTGCTCTTCCAGAAGATTCAATTCTCAGCACCTACCTAGAGACACACAAGTATCTGAACTCCAGTTCCAAGGGACTCCATATCTGCTTCTGGCCTCTGTGGGCATCAGGTACACAAGTGGTGCATAGACATATGTGCAGGTAAATTATCCATACATATACATTCTTTTAAAAAAAGTCTCACTTTATGATCATAAAAATACAGATTTTAATTCAATGACAAAACACTCTTGAAATCTATTAAGCTTATATTTTGAGCAAGATGCTACAGCAATTCCAGTATGCATTTGCGCAGTTAACAACAGCCTATGTAATGCTCAATGACTTGAAACAATAAGAATTTAACTTATGAGCCTCTGTCTTTGTTGGGTGATCCTTTTGTCTGGATTGGATTATTTGATCTTTAGTGGTGTGCTCATGAATCTCTAGTATTTTTACCATCCTTCTGAGAACAGAGTGATTTAGGAGTGGTGTCCCTCAAAGGTTTAGACATTGCTGGTCTTCTCAGTGGTATGCACAGGAGTGGGTGGACACTGGGTTTCTGTCAGGCAGCTGGCTTCACAGGGACATCAGAGGCTCCGTGAAAGTGAGTTATGGAGGCGGTCAGTTCTCACACTCGGCCCTGTAATGCTGGCTATGTAAAATGAAATGTATAGTATGTGTGTATGTATGTTTGTGTGTATGTGTGTATGTATGTATGTGTGTATATGTATGTGTGTATGTATGTATGCATGTATGTATATGTATGTATGTGTGTATGTTTATGTGTATGTATGTATGTATGTGTGTATATATGTATGTATGTATGTATATACATGTATGTATGTATGTATGTATGTATGCATGTATATTTGGCCCTTTAAGCAGTCTTGTTATGGTAGTCTTAGTTGGCTTCAAGCTCACTCTGTGGCCTCAGGCTTATCTTAGTCTCATGATCTGTGTCTCACTGTCCCTGTCTTTCTCCCTCTCTGTGCATTTGCCAATGTGAGGGTCAGAGAACAACCTCAGGTGTCATTCCTTACTCTTTGCCTTGCATGAATAATGATTCTTCTGTTTGTGTCGCATCTTAATACAGGGGCACTGGGGTGTTAGATATGTGCTACATAGGTTCTGGCTTGCATAGGTTCTGGGGATTTGAGCGAAGATCCTCATGCTTGAGCAGTGATTTATCCTCTGTCTCAGTCAGGGTTTCTATTCCTGCACAAACATCACGACCAAGAAGCAAGTTGGGGAGGAAAGGGTTTATTCAGCTTACACTTCCACATTGCTGGTCATCACCAAAGGAAGTCAGGACAGGAACTCAAGCAGGTCAGGAGTCAGGAACTGATGCAGAGGCCATGGAGGGATGTTACTTACTGGCTTGCTTCCCCTGGCTTGCTCAGCTTGCTTTCTTATAGAACCCAAGACCACCAACTTAGGGATGGCACCACCCACAATGGGCTGGGTCCTCCCGTCTTGATCACTAATTGAGAAAATGCCTTATAGCTGGATCTCATGGAGGCATTTCCTCAAGGGAGGCTCCTTTCTCTGTGGTAACTCCAGCTTGTGTCAAGTTGACACAGAAAACCAGCCAGTACAACCACTGAACATTCTCTTAGCCCCAGACTCGTAAGTGCTCCTCTCCTCTCCTCTCCTCTCCTCTCCTCTCCTCTCCTCTCCTCTCCTCTCCTCTCCTCTCCTCTCCTCTCCTCTCCTCTCCTCTCTTCTCCTCTCTTCTTTTCTATTTTCTTTCCTTTTCTTCTTTCTTTCTTTCTTTCTTTCTTTCTTTCTCTTCTTCTTTTTCCTTCCTTCCTTCCTTTCTTCCTTCCTTCTTTCCTTCCTTCCAGTTTTTCAAGATAGGGTTTCTCTGTGTAGCCCTGGGTATCCTGGACCTCTCTCTGTAGATCAGGCTGGCCTCAATCTCAGGGATTTGGCTGCCTCTGTCCCCTGAATGCTGGGATTAAAGACTTTTGCCACCATGCCTGACTTAATAGTAATCTCTATTCTTAATGGGAAGAACTGAAAAGCCGAAGGGGATGGATTAGAGCAGAAGATATGAGAGCAGGTCTCATCTATTGTAAAAGGTGTGCGTGCATGCACATCAGAAGGCAAGCGATTGTTCAAAGTCATGAAGTTAGGAAGCAGCAGAGACAAGACTTGAGCCTTGATCTTCTGGTTGATAATCTACTCTCTTTCAACATTTTGTTTCTATTTTTGCTGGCTGATCTGAATATTCTGGGTGACATGCAGTAATTAGTCGCATTCTTAGATCAGTTTTGCATGGCTTTAAGGTTGCTGTGGAAAGTTCTTTGTTGTAATAAAGGGGTTACAAGTATTTTCCCTCACATTTGTACCTGTGACAAAACGAGTTTCATGTTCTCAATTTGCAGTAGAGCTGCTGTTTGAAATACTGGCTGTTAGTTTAGAGAAATAGGTGCATAGCTTTTAGAACTTAGTGAGTTCTTAGTTACGGGGACTGGAGACATGGTGACTTAGGCACCTGGGAAGCTGGAAGGTGCAGAGCAGAAGAGAGTTGCCAATGAACAACAGAGAAAGCCACAGGGCAGCCTCGAACCTGTGCATTCCAGGGAGAGGGTTAGTGGCTATCAATCAAGCTGGGGATTTTTATGGCCTTGTGTATGTGACTCAGTGCACAGGTCAGAGCCAGACTTCTGTGGGGAACTTAAAAAGAGTAGAATATAGGGAACAGAGCCAGGGTGCAGACAGCCTGTCATTGCATTACAAGACCCACATACCCCACATCGTGCCTCTGTTGAAACCTCCCTCTTGTACTTCACTTAACAGTGTGTTCATTACATCTCTTTAAAACAACTTTCAGCTTGCTTGCTGGTGGCAGTGGTCACACATGCAGCATTGGTTCAAGAAAGTCAAAAATCCCATAATGGCCATCATGCTGGGAATAAAGGAAAATATGGTGCAACACGTGGAGCTGTGTATGTGCTCAGAAGTTCAGAGAACCCTGCAACTGGGAACCAGCCTCCGCTGCCTTCCTGTAGTCTGCATCTTTGTTCTGGCCATGCAGTAACCTAGGTCAGAGGAAAGCCATAGGGCAGCCTTGATCCTGGGTTTCATCTGAGCCTTAGGGTCTAGGGCTGTGGTTCCTGATATTCCTAGACCCTAGAGATGGGACTTTATATCTAATTGTCATGTAAGTACAGAGTCTTTCTCCTGTGCTAAAAAGAGAGAAAACTTGAAGCCACAAAAGTCAATCACCTGAACTCATCTACCAACACAGACCTTTTGAGACGACGGATATCATTTAATAGTATTAAAGAAAAGAACCCAAGGAGATTAAAAGAAACCAGATCAGTATCAGTTAGATGGAAACGGACTTTTGAAAAGTGGCCAAAAAGAAAAAAGTTCAGGTAGGGCAATACCACTTAGTAAGATTAGGCTTTTAAATCCCAAGAATGGGATTAGGAACGGCCTCGTTGATAGGTGCAGAACTGCTTCTGCGTCCCCCTGACTCACCTTCGTTCAAAGCACTGAATACGTCAGGGAAGACTGTGGAGTGCTTGGAAATTTACTGTGCTGTGCAAGTGCTCAGAGATAAAGAGTTGTGGGATCAGCAGATTTCTGTATTTATTTGTTTGCACTGATCGATCAGCCCTTTCTAAAGCTGCAATGATGAAGGGAAAGAAGACCGACCAACCACTAGGCACTCTCAGTCCTGCCTGAAGATGTTTAAAAGGCTGACGCACGCACTGTGGTGGTCGTGCGAGCTTTCCATCGCCATAACACACACATGAGACAATCGGCTTATGGAGAGAGAAGGTTAATTCTGGTCTCCAGTTAGCAAGGCTGTTCCCACTGCTTGGAGCCTGCGGTGCAGGCAGTGTACAGTGCCGAACTTTTCACCTCGTGGTGGATGTAACAGAGAGGAGGAGGGGGAGGAAGGGGAGGAAGGGAAGAAGAGGAGGAGGGGGAGGAAGAGGAGGAGACAGGGACCCAAGGTCATATTTAAGGACACAAACTCTCCAAGAGAGAAGAGTCTCCGGCCCAAAACTTTTACCACCTGCTACACTTTTATCTCTTAATATGGTGCACTGGGGTGGGCCCCAGACCTTCACACACAGGCCATTGGAGAACAATTGTCCCAGATCTAGCAAAGGCTTATCTACGCTCACAAAAACAACATATAGTTCGAGTGTTTTCTAGGTTGCTGTTATTAACATGGGTGTTATTCCTTACATGTTTATAGATAACAACTGCTTTTTCTTTTCATACTAAGGGGTACCTGGCCTGGCTGCTTCTCTTTCTGTTTGAGTCTTTGAATGTTTTTAGTTTTGAGACGGAGTCTCCTGTCACCTTGGCTGGCCTTGAACTCACTATGTAGATGAAGTTGACTCTGAGTTTCTGATCCTTCTGCTTCCCCACCCCAAGTGTTGGGTTCTTGGTGTGAACCAGCATGGTGGTTCTATAAAATGCTGGCAATCTGAACAAAGAGCCTTTGGTGTTTAACGAATACTCCACCAATGAAGTTACTTCCTCAGTCAACTTTGCTCAAATATCCTACCTATATTAAAATTATTTTGGGATCATTTTAGACTGACAGAAAAATTCCAATTGCATTATAGCAAATTCCTGTCTCTCCTTTGTGCACTCTCTTATCTTCCATGATCTCCCGTGAGTGGTAAATAAGACTTTATTAGGAAAAGGGGTCGTTATAGTTATAAGTAATCTTAGAATGAAGAGTTTATTTTTATAACGTTGGGAGAGTAATTTGTGGTATCTGTGCTTTTTATTTAGAATGAGTGAGTTTACTAAGTATACAGCAAATAAAAGCAAAAGGATACTAGGTAGCAAATAGCAGACAGGAGCATCAGATAGAAATCATCAAATCAGGCGTTTGTTACATCTGACAGAGATTACTGGAGCAGCCGAACTGAGAGCCGGGCATCCTCATCAAATCAGAGCTTACAGCATCCAGCAAAGATCAGTTAGGGAAGCTGAGGCAGTCTGCTGAAGCTCCCAGCAGAGCAGCCTCTCCATGGATGAGTTTCCTATGTCTGGGTTTCCTATATCCATTGCAAGTAGTTTAGATCATGGGATAACCCAAAGAAACCTCTGTGGAAAACAGTCTACCTTCTTGCTGTTCTCAAAGACAGGTTTTTTTTTTTTTTTAAAACCCAAAGCTGCTTTCTGTCTTCCTCTTTACAGCATTAAGGGGCCAGGCCTGATTTTGGAGGGCACCTGATTTAAACATATATGGGTCTGAGTGCGCGTTGTGGGGGCGACTTGGCTTCTCGGCTTCTTGGTGAGCTCAAACCGCGCATGCTTACACTGCAATGTATGCTACAGATGTGAAGACAGGCATGGGGAGAAGGGGGGGAGGGCTAGTTTCTCTTCTGATCCCTTTTCTGAACAGTATACCACAATCCACCCAGTTGCTGTATCTCCGTAGAATCCACTAGTTGCAGACAGTTTCCAAGTCCCCTCCTCCCATACCTCCCTCTTCTCCCCACCCCCGCACCCCTCCCCATTGCCTTAGCAGGTCAGGTATTTTGTAAATATTCACTGCTGTGGGATTCTCTGCCATTTTTTCTCATAATTAAATTAAATGAGGGTTTTGGAGATGAATAGCATAGGGGTTAATTGCTTTTACTATTGGTTATGCTGTTTGTATGTAGCTTAGCCTCAGAATTTCTACATAACCGAGGATTGCCTTGAACGCCTAATCCTCCTGCCTAGGCTTCCAGAATGCTAGGATCACATACATGTGCCACCTTATCCAGCTTCCCTTTTACACGACTTCTTAGAATTAGAAACAAAATTATGTGTATGAATGTTTTGTGGATATGTATGTTTGTGTACCACGTGCATGTCTGCTGCCTGTGGAGGCCACAAGAGGGCGTCAGATCCCGTGAAGCTGGGCTACTAGATGGTTGTGCGCCACCATGTGGATGCTGAGAGTCAAACCAGGGCTTTCAAATGCAGAGCCATCTCAAGGTTGTCTGCCGCGTCATCTGGGAGGCTGTACATCTATAGACTTCATCCCCGATGATGTTGATTTTGGTCACAGATGAAGCAGTTTTCTAGCTTTCAACATTTTGAATTTGTATACTATTTTGTTGCCTAAAGTATTCCAACCCTTATGTCCTCATTTTTCTTTTGCCTTTCTTAAAGTATTGGCTTAAATTTTCTTTTTTCCTTTTTGTTTCTAATCTTATTAATGTTTGTTGTTGTTGAAAACATATCCCCAAAACTTAGGGACTTACAAGAGGCATCACTGTGTGGTTCCCATAGGTCTGGAATCTGGGCGTGGTTTAACTGGGGACCTCTGGTTCCTCACAAAGCGGCTATCAAGGCATCTGTGGGAAGGCGAGGATTCCAGTTCTTTCCTGGAGAGGATCTGCTTGGGGTTCTTTCACATGTTATTAATAGCTGTCAAGGCCTCAGCAGACCAGTGCCATGTAGGCTTCTCCAGAGAGTAGCGTGAGTATGAAGGACGGTACCCAGATGGGCATCACAGCTTTCCTGTAACCTAATCATGGCAGGGACATCCTGCTACCTTGCGTTAGTTATGTGAGTCACTCATCCAACCCCCATTTAGAGGGAGGGATTCTAAAAAAGCAAGAGTATGAGGAGGCGGGAGCCACGGAGGAGGCTACCCACTACCTTCCATGTTCTCTCTACAGATATATTCTGCCACTTCAGTGAGTTAGAATGGTCAGAGGAGAAAAGAAGGAAGAAGCAAAAAAAATTTTTCTGACGAATTAGGTATTTTGTTTGCAATAATTTTAGCATTTTGTCACAATACATATGGCGTCTACCTCTCATGCTTATTAGTTATTTAATTCATCTATGACATATGTCTTCCAACCCATATGTAGTTATTTTGGCCCAGGAAGCTGGCTATCTGAGATCTGGAGAATTCGTGTGTGTGTGTGTGTGTGTGTGTGTGTGTGTGTGTGTGTGTGTGTGTGTGTTTTATCTGCATGTAAGTGTGCCACACATAGAAGTGCCTTTAGAGGTCAAAAGAGAGTGACAGATCCTCTAGAATTGGATATGAATGAGCTGCCATGGGGTTGCTGAGAACCAAACTCCAAACTCAGGTCCTCCCTGAGAACAGCTGGTGCTCTCAGCCTCTGAGCCACCTCTCCAGTTCCTCACTGGGATATTCTTCTGAATTTAGCCTCTGAATTTAGAACAGACTTTCCACCTGGACGGGGGACAGTTATTCCTGCAGCTGCTCAGCCCCTGTGAGACACCAGCTCGTTTAAAATATCCTGACCTGGAGTGTTTATATGGCAAGCCGCTCCAGATGGAAGGAACCTGGTGCCTTCCCAAATGGCTGTCTCCCATACAGGCTCCCTGATTGTCATCTCAGTCTCTGTGAGCCCCTGTGAGCCCTGCTTAGCTGATTCTGTGGAGCATGTTCTTGTGATGTCTTTGACCCCTCTGGCTCCTGAAACCCTTCCTCACCACGTCTGCTGGGTTCTCTGAGCTCCGCAATGTTTGGCCGTGGGTCTCTTTCTGCATCTGCTCCCATCGGTTGCTAGACGAAGCCTCTCGGATGATGATTGGGCTAGGACGGGTTTTGATTATAGCAGAATATCATTAGGAATCATTCATGGAGATGTCAGGAATGAGTTCCCTCTCCTGGTGTGGTCTTCAAGTTGGACCAGTGCTGGTTGGCCACTACCACAAGTTCTGAGCCACTTTTACTCCAGCACATCTTACAGGCAGGACAAATTGTAGGTTGAAGGTTGTGGCTGGGTTGGTGTCCCAGGACCTCTCTTGGAAGCCTTGCTTGGTTATAAGATGGCTGGTTCAGGCTCCATATTCCTCATTACTAGGAGTCTTGCCTAGGGTCACCCTCAGAGATTCTAGGGAGCTTCCATTGTACTGTTTCCACCTTGCCCCTGAAATGTCCCCTGATTCCAGTTGTCGTCTCAGCGCTCACTCTCTCTCTCTCTCTCTCTCTCTCCACCCTATCCCTCCTGTCCCCATCTCCACCCAGGCCACCCACAAAGTCTATTCCGTTTCTCCTTCCTAGGGAGATCCATGCATCCTCCCTAAAGCCTTAAAAATAAAACAAAATCTTAAAAGGAGAATCTGGACTTGGGGACTTGGGTGTAGCGCAGTGGGGGAGTGTGTGCTTAGTAGATAGGAGGCCCTACTTTCTACTTATAGCTCCACAAAGGAAAATAAACTTTAGATTTTGAGCTTGGTACTACCCACTCCTCTTTCTGCGTGTCTCCATGGCCCAGGTGTGATATTTTAGGAATGAAGAAGTTAAGACGAAGATTCAGAGCGGAGGTGCTGCTCACCTTTACTGTCTTCTTTTCCTTTTGAATTTTTAAAAATTCTTTTACTTATTCACTTTACACCCCTCTCAGTGCCCCCACTCCCACTCACCCCTTCCCACAGTCCTTCCCCCATACCCCTCTCCCCTTCACCTCTGAACGGATAGGACCCCTGGATATCCACCTTACTCTGGCATTTCAAGGCTCTGCAAGGCATTTTCCCTCTCACTGAGGCCAGACAAGGCAGCCCAGCTAGTAGACTGTATCTCATGGGCAGGCAACAGGTTTAGGGACAGCCCTCATTTGAGTTGTTTGGGACCCACATGAAGGCTAAACTGCACATCTGTTGCATGTGAGCAGGGAGGTTTAGGTCCAGCCCATGCACGTTCTTTGGTTGGTGGTTCAGCCTCCGAGAGCCCAAGGGTCCAGGTTAGTTGGTTCTGTTGGTCTTCCAGTAGAGTTCCTATCCTCTTAAAGGTTGCAATCCATCCTTCTATTCTTCCATAAGTGTCTCCAAGCTTTGTCCATTGTTGGGCTGTGCCTGTCTACTTCTCACCTATTGGTTCAAGTGAGTCGTTTAAGGTTCTTTTCAGTTCAATCAGTCTGATGGGTGAGTTAGAGAGTCAGTGTTGGGGGTCGGGAGCATTTGGAAGCCTACCTCAGTAAAAGAGCACTGTAGGTGGAACAACTTATCTAGAGTCTATTCTTGTCTACTTCACCCTTGTGGGACCTGGATAAAATATCAGTCCTGTGGTCTGGGGCTGTTTTGTGCATGAAGTGTTGTCATCGTTTTGGGGTGTGGACTCGGTTTCTCAGGCTAGGGTGTGTGCATGTTTGGAAGGGCACATTTGGTGGGTGAGAAGTGACACCTGGATATGAAATAAGCAGGCTTTGCTGCAGTGATGTAAGTGATCCCTCAGGGCAGCATGACAGAATGACACCACTGGGGTTGCTCTATTTTTGCTCTTTTTGGCACATCTTTCTTTTCCTCACTGGAGCAGATGGGCAGCTCTGAGCTCATCACCTCAGGGAAGGGAAGTGACAGTGTAGAAAGAGTCTCCAGAGTTGTGTTCCAAAGTCGTAAATCCTTAGGAAATAGAGTAAGTGCAGAATGGACATACTATATGGAAAAATCTTGAGGAGAGACTAGGGATTTCCCCCAGATTAGAGGAACTCCTGATGTGAAGGGGAACTGTGCCATTGGTAGGTCTCAGACAGGCGCTCTGAGCCTGGGTACCTAGAACCAAATGGGGCCAAAGATGACCTTTCAGAAACTCCCATATATGATGGGCATGAAGCCACAGACAGTTCACACGCTGATGTCTAGGACACCTGTCTTGTCTTCTGCACCTATGCTCATCCATCACCTATGCTCATCCATCACCTATGCTCATCCATCTAACAGGTCTGACAAGTCCTTACACTGAGTGGTCTTCACGGCCATGCACTTCTCTCTCCTGCTTTTTCAATGCCAGGCAAGAGGAGTGAGCAGATTCTTCATCTCCATGCCCCACGATAGGAAAGGACAGCTGCGTGAGGCGGTGGTTCCTGGGACCTTATGCGCTCCAAAGTCAATCTGTCTGAGGCCCTGATGTCCTTCTTCCAGCAGAGTTCTCCAATGACTGTGCTGTGTCTTGGCTCTCAGTCATTCGTTATGGCTTCATTTCAGGTTCCATAGATTTCAAAGATGTCTGCCAGCACCACAGGCTTATAAGCTCCTATGTAAGGTCATTGAAGTTGGAGTGTATTTATCTTTGTCAGCAGGTCCAAGACATCATGTATCTCCTTGGTTCACATGTCCACCCCTAAGGTCATCACTGTGAGTGGTGGGTAGAGATGGGGAGAAGAATGCAGAGTCCCAAGCCCTCTACTGAATGTGGAAGCCATAGATCCTATCAGACACAGGCATGATACACAGACCACCATTTTCATACAAATACCTAGGACAATGGAACACTACAGCAGTATATTGCAGTAAACATTAGATGACTGTTCTCTTTCTGTGTTAGCTACACTCCAGATGCTATGATAAATGCCCCATCTAAAGCAAATGAAGGGATAAAGGGCATATTTTGGATCACAATTTCAGGATATAGTCCATCATGGTATATAAACTTTGGTAGGAGGAACTTTGACAGTTGACTGCATTGCATCTGTACTCACAAAGCAGAGAACAATGGCCACTATGCTCAACTAGTCCAGAATTCCCGACGGGGAATGGCGCCACCATGGACTGGTCTCACACCCAAGCGACCCACTCAAGGCAATCCCTCACAGGTGTGTCAGGAGGCTCGTCTTCCAGGCCATTCTAGACCTATACAAGCCATGTAAATCCTCATTGTACTTGGGAATGTGTGTCTACCACTCGTCACACCTGACACAATGTCAGTGCTATGCAAACGGTTCTATTGCACGGCATAGAGAATGGTGATGGAGGAAAATAAAGCCTGCATATATTCCGCACAGATACAGCTTCTCTCTCAAATATTTCGGGTCCATAGCTGGTCATATTGCTAAATGGGAAACCCATGACTATTGGACTCAACTTTCTGTTTGTGATGACCTCATTCTTGGGTCGGGGATTCTCTGTGGGTTTAGCCCTTGGGCCTCTAGATGATGAAATGAAGTGAGCTACCTCAGCTCCTGTTACAGTCTACCTGATAACTGAGGTTGCTGAGTGACGTGTGTGTGTGTGTGTGTGTGTGTGTGTGTGTGTGTGTGTGTGTCCGTTTATAAAACTTATCCAACATGAATGCATTGGCTAACAGACATTTCATGTTCTGGGTGACACACTGAAGTGGAAATTTCTGGTTTCTTTAGAAACTCAGTCATGTCACATGATATTTTTTTGCAAGCTGCCTTGTGAGAGGTTGTTTTGCTGAAGCAGGCACATGAGAGGGCATATGACGTTATGCTGGAGCAGATGCTTATGAGAGTGTATGATGTTCGGAAAGAGTATAAATGTAATCCCACAAACAGTAAAAGGATGCTTTTGCACTGCAACACTGTGCACTGTGCAATGCTTTGCTGACCTCTATCACTGGTCTTCGCTGATCTTCGCTGGTCTTTGCTGGTCTTTGTTGGTCTTTGTTGGTCTTCGCTGGTCTTTATCTCATAGAGAGAAACATGCCAAAGAACTTCTTGTGGTATTCCAGCCAATGCTTGCCACTTCTGTTGACTCATGATGATTTGGCAGAGTTTTGAGTTTTCTGCTAGATTGAGCCACTGCTATTAATTCATGTTTGGCATTTGCTGTTGAACTGGACTACAGATATCCTGATAATGAAGAGTGGAGTCAGCCCAAAGGAGTACTTCTAAACAATTCTACAATCTTCTCTTCCTATAAGCCTTCTTTTTCTCCAACCTCTGGTCCATGGGTTAGAAGGGAGGTTGAAGCATTCTAGAACCCTAAATAAAGTAGGTTTAGAAAAACTGTAAGCCTACAAGACAGTGCGATAGTGTAAGACTATTATGCACTCAGAATGGCATGACTTAAAAGTTAGGAATTGTTTTGGGAATTACCCAGGTAGTATTTTTGGAATGTTGGCAACTGCAACCTTTGGAAGGGGAATTGTAGAAGAACTAGAGGTACACCATGGCCATTCTTCTGGGTTTTTTTTTTTTTTTGGGTACTCCTGGAGACAGAAGTGCAGTTAACTTTCTTATAAGCACTTGGACCTAATAAGGAGGAAACTAGTTTCCTCAAAGAAAACTGGAGTAAGGGTAAATGGATGCTGGATAGAAGAACAATATTTGTATTTTTATAAATTAATTCATTTATTTTACTTATTCAATTTATATTCTACTCACTGGTCCCCTTCTGGTCACCCTCTCCCACAATCCTTTCCCCATCTTCTTCTCCCCTTCTCCTCTGAGTGGGTGTGGATCCTCTGGTTATCTCTCCACCATGGCACTTCAAGTCTCTTCAAGGCTAGGTACTTCTCCCACTGAGGCCAGGCAAGGCAGCCCATCTAGAAGAACATATCCCATATACAGGCAGCAGCTTTTGGGGTAGCCCAGGCTCCAGTTGTTTGGGACCCACATGAAGGATAAGCTGCACATTTGGTACACGTGTGTGGGGAGGCCTAGGTTCAGTCAGTGTACATTCTTTGGTTGGGGTTTCAGTCTCTGAGAGCCCCAAGGGTTGAAACATGTTAGACATTTAACAAATTAATACTTTTACATATATAAATAAATGTGATAAAATCATGTTCTTCATGCAATAACAATGGTATTTGTAGACTATACTAAGTCACAATGTCTTTCTCAGTGCAGTAAGAGACCTGTTCAATGCCATTTGGTTCCAATTTTGTCAGCCAGACTCTCTTTGTTCATACTTGTTTGAAGACAAGGTCAAATTCCTAAATTTGATGGCCTTCATGAATGTGAGGAGTTCCTATCTCCTTCAGGGCTACAATCCTTCCTCCTATTCTTCCGTAAGAGTCCCCAAGCTCCATCCACTGTTTGGCTCTGGGTGCCTGCATCTGTTTGAGTCAGTTAATGGTTGGAGCCTCTCAGAAGACAGCCATGGTAGGCTCCCATCTGCAAGCATAACAGAGCACCATTAATAGCATCAGGGATTGGTGCTTGTCCATGGGATGGGTCTCAAGTTGGGCCGGTTATTGGTTGGCCATTCCCTCAGTCTCTGCTCCATCCCCAATCCCTGTGTTTCTTGTAGACAGGACAAATTTTGGGTCAAAATTCTGTGGGTGGATTGGTATCCCTATCACTCCCCTGGGGTTGCTGCCTAGTCACAGGGAATATTCTTTAAAAGGTAAAAATGTTGTACGTAAATGTGTAAAAGACTGATATTATAAGTGAGAATTAAAAGGTAAGCAGTTGGGAATACCTCTCAAAGGCTCATGTGTTGAAGGCTTGACCCTCCTCCTGCACTACCAAAAGGAAGTGTTAGCACCCTCAGTGGGTACAGCACAAAGGAAGGAAGTTAGGTCATTGTGGGCATAGCCCAGATGGGGTCATTAGGACCCAGCCGTTTCTCCCTCTCTTCCCTCACTCCTGGAAGCCTTGTGAAGAGGCTTCTTGTGCTAGATGCTTCTTCCATAATGCCGTGCTCCATCACTGGTCCAGGAGCACTGGGGGCCACCAAATGCAGACCAATCCCTGGGAGACTGTGAGTCAGAGCAAAGCTTACAGCTTGGTTATCTTAGTTACTGTAAACCAGCCAACCAAGCACTCAACAGTAGAGCTGAGGAGATGCCTCAGCCAGTTAAGGTGCCCTGCCACCCAAATGGTAGAAGAAGAGAATCAACTACTTCCTGTGGCCCCCACGGGTGTGCTGCGGTATGTGCACTCATGAGAGAATGGCACACCCCACCCCCACCTCCTACACAAAGTAAATAAATTATTATCAAATAAAAATCTAATGAAACAAAACACGTAGAAAACTAGTCCATCTACACAGTGAGTGTAGATGCACTAGTTGGTGCAAAGTTGTTTTTTTTTTTTATATCTTAGTTTTAGGATTTGTACCTAATATCATTTACAAGGGACTTGAGACTTTAGGGGTAGCTTTCCAGATGAGCTAGCATCGGGGTGACATGTGTTACCTAAGGATAGCACATGCCCAGGGCGTAGTATGAGTGGTGGTGTATCGACCCTTTCCCACGCTGTTCCCCCCTTTCTTGCTCAGGGCAGTTATTTAAAACCACATGGAAGGAGGGGCACAAGTCCACCTCACAAGCAGTCACCAAAGCCTTTCTGTGCCTTCTGCATCATGAGCACAAGATCAATTGAGCAGTTGCAGAATGAAGACATTTCTTATGCTCCAAGCAGAAACTGGGCTCCATGTAGAGTGCTGTCTTCATTCTGAAAATGATCTGATTAATGTCTTACAGAATTCTGATGCTGATCCAAACCAGGAAACAATCCAGTTGAGTTCCTATAGAACTCCCTAGATTCCTTGTAAAGCACTGAAAGACAGAGTATTTAAACTCCTTAGATTATTAGATGAAAGTATATTTATTTACTTTTGAGGCAGGGTGTAGAACTGGCTGGCCTGTTCTGGTTATGTCAACCAGACTGGCTTCAGACTCCTTGAGTTCTGCCTATGTCTATGGAGTACTGGGATTAAAGGGCTTTGCTACCAGGCTTCAAATTTTATTTCCAATGAGTTCTATTTTATGATGGTGTTTAGAAATCCGTGTCTTTAGCATTATCCTGCCAGGATTGACAACAACCGGGACTGAAGTATTTTATTGGAAAACTTAAGAATGGAGGGTGCTTCCTTTTTACTGGTTAATCTTGCGGTTGTGTCTGGAGTCCTTACTCTTGCAATAGTTAGACCTAGCAAATGGATAGTGTGACTTGGAGTGCCTGTTTCCTGCCGATGGCTCCACACTATCTCCTCCCTGTCAGCGAGCCTTACTCCAATACGTGAATACATCACTCAGCAGTCGCTTCTTATGCAGTCCACTTAGTCCTTGGGTCATAGCCTTGTCCATCAGCTCCACAGGCTCTGTCACATTTTCCCCCTGAATTTAAACTAATGTGAAACAATAGGAAACCTTGACAAAGAGTAATTTTTTTATAAAGGATCTATTAATTTATTTTACGTATGTGACTATACTATAGATGTCTTCAGACACACCAGAAGAGGGCATCAGATCCCATTGCAGATGGTTGTGAGCCACCATGTGGGTTGCTGGGAAATGAACTCAGGACCTCTGGAAGAGCAGTCAGTGCTCTTAAGCGCTGAGCCATCTCTTCAGTGGCAAAGAATAATTTAAAAGAAAACAGTCTGATGTTTTGGATCATTGATAAAAATCCAAGGAGGGAGCTGGATGCTTAAGACAAAGTCACAATGGGGGATTAGGAGAACTCTGCCTTCTCCACCACGTGAATGCCAGAGTCACACGGCAGAGTCATCTTGTTTTTTGCCATAGTAGATAGTGCATAGCATTCTGATGAGCTGGCAGTACAAGGGTGACCAGAGCACAGATAAAAGCCACTTATATAGTCACTTCCTTTTTCATATTACTTCTGGTGACCCCTAAACCAGGAAGACAAAAAAGATTTAATCCAATATTTATACAACAGGATTTAATAGGACACATTTGGTAGAAGATTTGTTTTTAAAGGCGAATGTTAGTAGGGACATGGAGGTGTTCAGTCAGTGTCTTAGAATTTCAGTTGTTCTGATAAACACATTGACCAAAAGCAACTTGGGAGGAAATAGTTTATTTCACGTTATACTTCCAGGTAACTGTCCATCATCCAGGGGAGGGAGGGAGGGAGCTGAAGGCAGGAGCTGAAGCAGAGTCCACAGAGGGGCGCTGCTCACCGACTTGCTCCTTATGGTTTGCTCAGCCTGCTTTCTGAATGCCCCCAGGACCACAGCCCAGTGGTGACACTGAACACAGTGAGCATTGCCCTTCTGCATAAATCATCAATAAAGAAAATGCACCACGGGCTTGCTACAGGCCACTTGGGTGGGGCAGCTGAGGCTCCCTGTTTCAGAATGATGAGCTTGTGTCAACTTGACATAAAAACTAGCCATTGCAGTCAGTGAGCGCCTGTTACACAGGCATGAGGATCTGGGTTTGGATCTCCAGCACCCATGTAACAAGCCAATTGTGGTCACATGTGCTTGTAACCCCAGTGCTGCGGTGTTGAGCACAGACTGGCAGATACCTGGAAGCCGTTGATCATCCAGCCTTGCTGAATCAATAATGCTGTCTAAAAAATTAAGGTGGAGAGCAGTTGAATAAAACATCTGATGTTGACCTTTGGTCTCCACACATGCATGCATGGAAATGTACATACAACCATGCAATAATGTATAACACACACACACACACAAACATGTATAATACACACACACATTCAAACATGTATAGTACCCCCATATAAACATGTATAACACACACTCATAAACATGTATAATACACCCTCACATGTATGACACTGCCTATACAAACATTTATAACACACACATCCCATACATTTATAACACACACATTCCATACAAACATGTATAATGCATACCTATATAAACACGTATAACAAACATACAAACATGTACAAAACACACATAAACATGTATAACACACACAAACGCGTGTATCACAAACATGTATAATACACACATACACATAAACATGTGTAACATCCACACATACAAACATGTATAACGCAAACATACAAACATGTATAATACATACACATTCAAACATGTATAATACAACACCCCATACATAAATGTATAATACATACATACTCATATAAACATGCATAACACACACATACAAACATGTATAATATACCCCTCATACAAATGTAAAATATACATGCATATAAACATGTGTAACATACATACAAACATGTATAGTATACACACACCTATACAAATATATATATAATACACACACATACATACCCCTGTACAACACACAATTATATTAGGAAGACTGTTGTCAAATCAATAAATGCATTTGAAACATATTTCTCGTCAGCCTAACTTGCATTGTTATAACCATCTACTATTTTTACTGCGAGCCTTCAAACAGTAAGACACTGGGTATATTTTTTTCAGCACATAAGAGAGACTTAGAATTTGTCACTATGCGGCTTTGAAGACTAAGCTACTTAGTTTCATTTAGTAGTTCTATGTGGCAGGTTTTGTGTCTCGTGTATTTCAGTGTACTTTTTAAATGTTATTTTCCCATTACACCTGGGATCAGTGAGGTAATGGTCTTTAATTTACACCTTTTGTATGATCCAGCAGGACCTAAATTAATCCTTTCCTTCATGAGGAGGCCAAGGTGGTTGTGCCCTTAGGTGACCACATGTCACCCTAATGACTTCCCCACTTCCTACTGCTACAATCTGTCTTTTGGCACCTGAAAGCTGCCCACACTCTTCATCCGGTGGACATATTAGTTCGCCAGGGCTGCCAGAGCACAGGACCACACCACAGGCAGCTTCAGCAACAGACCTTTCCTTTTGCACAGGTAGGAAGGCCAGGAGTCTGAGATCAAGGCGTCGTCAGGCTGGGCTCTTTTGAGGTGCTGTGTAGCAGGGAATCTTTCCGCCCTGCTTTTACATTTCTCTGTGCTGGGCATGGAAGCCAGGCCCCTGTGCCTGCCGGACACCCGCGTTGACTCTGAGGCACACCCTTAGCTCCATCTCCATGTTGCTTTCCCTTTGTGACTTTCAGCGTCTGAACTTTCTCTTTTTACAAAGGACACCAGTCATGTTGGGTTAGAGCCCACCCGCATGACTTGGCTTTGATTACCGCTGTGAAGACCGTATCTGGAAATGCAGTCATCCTCTGACATCCTGGGGAGTAGGATTTCAACGTGAATTTTAGGGTGTGAGGATGCAATTAAGGCGCTAACACAGAAATACTTCGTGTCACATGGCACTTCTGAGGTGTCAAGATTCTTCACAAAAAATATGTAAGTGTCATGTCGGAAGCAAAGAGCCGCTTCCAGGGTGATAGCAATGTAGCGGTTGACAGGGCAACCTAAGAAGATTTACCTTCCCCTCAGAAGACAAGGAAACAACACAGACTGAGCCAGCCAGTGCCTTGGTCTGTTCCCTGTTGCCCAGTACAATACCACTCACTGGGTAAGTTCTAAAGAGAAGAGGTTTTACATGGTGATTCTTGGTTCTGGAGTCCAAGATGAAGTGCTACGTCTGGTGATGGCCCTGTTTCTGGAAGAACCTGAGTTAGTCTAACAGGCCACATGGAGAGCCTAAGTATGTGCACATGTTCCCTTTTTAATTTTATAAATCATATTCTTTTAAAAAGATTTTATCTTTTAATTATACGTATATGTGTGTGAGTATGTGCATATGAGCACAGTACCCTCAGGGGCCAGAAGAGGGCGCCAGACTCACTGGAGCTGGGGTTACAGGCAGCTGTGAGCGCCGTTGTGGAAATTGGACTGTGGTCTTCTGTGGGAGCGGTGCGCACTACAGAGCCATCTCCGCAGCTGCTCTCTCTTCCTGGAAAGCCACTCATATGCAGCTATTTGGCTTCCACCCTAATGATTTTATTTAACCCAGATCTCCTCTCCGAAGGCCCGCCTCTAAACACCATTGGTTGCTTGACGTTTTCATCTACTTAATATCTTACTGGGGTGGGGGGCGGTTACCTCCAGTATGAATTTCAGAAGAGAAAAACCATATTTAAACCAAGGAAGCAAGCATGTGCAGAATGGAGTCTAAAGTAAAGATGGCACCAAGGCCTGTCAGAACCTTGCATATCAAATAATAAAAAAAGTTAACCCTTTTTATATCACACAGCTGTATTTTTGTTACCATCTCTCTCTCTCTCTCACACACACACATACATACACACATGCATGCACATACATACACATGTACACATACATATACACACATGCATACACACATATATATACACATGCACTCATGCACACATATGCACACACACATATGCATGCACACATGTACATAACCTGATACTTACTTAGTACAATGTTGATTTAATATGTACTGTTTAATAGGAGCTGTCAATTTCTTTACTGGTTTTTCAACTCTTTAAGTGTAAGGAGAAATCCCTAAATAACTATAAAAGATTGTACAATAAAACCAAAATGTCCAAATAGATAAGAATGTATTTCTTTGGAAACATCTATAAGCAGAACTGCATTAGAAAAATATCATGAATTGCCAGAAGACAAATGAATTCGGAAGTTCTCAATAGCTTCTGGCACTTAGCGCCTTGGCTTCAGTTAGAAGCTGCAGTTGTCTGGCACTTTTAGTGTGTGTGTGTGTGTGTGTGTTTGTGTGTGTGTGTGGTGTGTGTGTGTGTGTGTGTGTGTGTGTGTGTGTGTGCGTGGGTGTGTGTGTGCTTATCATTATCCAGATAACATGACTTGGAGAAGGTTAGTGGTTGGTTAAATACTATAGAAGAGCAGTTCTCAACCTTCCTAACGCTGTGGCCCTTTAATACAGTTCCTCATGTTGTGGTGACCCCCTGACATAAAATTATTTTCTTGCTACTTTATAGCTGTAACTTTATTACTGTTATGAATCATAATGCAAATAAATAACTGATATGCAAGATATTTGATATACAACCCCATGTGAAAAGGGGTTATGACCCACAGATTGAGAGCTACTCCTATAGAGGGTCATCCTATAGAATCCCAAAGACTTGACCAGATCAGACCAGCATCCATTTGCTGTTATCGCTGCATTTCCAGGGCAGTACAGGGAGCCAGGACCAGTTGTGAAGAGGAGGGAGAAGGCGTTTCCCCAGCTTCTTCCCCAAGGAAACTGACCTGTCTCTGAAGGACTGCTCTCAATTAAGGATGCCAGATCAGGACCTGTCGTGAGCTATGTTTGTTCATAGTGGTCACAGTCAGTAGCGGGACAAAAAGAGAAACGGAGAAACCCACCTGCACCCAACTGCCCTCACCGAAGGCTGGCAGATCCAGATGTCCCTGCAGGCCGCCCGTTTCGCCCCAGTGAGTTCTGAGAAAGCAGGATTACATCATGTTTGACTGTTTCCAGTAGCTTCTCAGAACTTCTCTAATTAATCTGAGTCATATTTAACATAGCTTAGAAGCAAGGGGGATGGTACCAAGTTGTTTTTGTAAGTAGAGTTTTCTTGAGCTATTATGAAGGACGGTGATTAATACTATGCTTAGGTCAACAAATTGCTCTTTCATTAATTGGTAAGAACCTGACAGCTTATCCCTTTTCTTGGAAAGTATTAATGTTTTTCTGAGGAAGGCAAGAAATAGAAGAATCTTTCCTTCCTATACTCCTCCCCAGGTTCCAGCGTCATGCTCTATGGTTTAAAAAGATGTCTCCTGTTTCCCCTTCTATGCTTATTAATCTGTCTCCTATTCAGTCTCAACACACCCACGAGCATCAGTTCTCACCTCCACGCTTTACTTTCACGTACATATACAGTCCTCCCAAGTGACTCAGACAGAACATGTACGTATATTCTTAGAGGTGGCATCTCACTTGTTTTCAAATTATAGCACCAAACAGAATTTTAGTTAAACTTCCAAGCCAGTTAAATATGAATATCAGCGAAGAGTCACAGTCATGGTTGCTGCACTTTATGTGATGCATTTCAATGGTGGAAACAACTTTATGGTGAAAAGGGACAATCCTGCATCTTGCAGGTGAGGGAACGGGACGAGTGGAAGGCTGTCCCCTGTCTGTCATCCGCCCTGTCATCAGTTCTTTGTCTATGTGCTTCAGAATCCCAAGAGTTCCAGGTTCTCTGAGTGCTTGGACCGTTTGTTCCCAGTATAATGATGGGTGTCCTAGGTTCTTATGAGAATAGTTCTGGCTTTTCTCCCCACACCCACTCTTCGAAAAACAAGTTAAGTATGTGCTAGAATTAGAAGTAACATTAAACTATACAGTTTGAAAGAACAACTACTAGGCATCGGGAAGGATATTTAAATGAAAACCTTGGGGGAACTGTTGTCTTGGTTTTAAAGGACTAAATAAATGGGTTAGCTAGACTGTGGCCAGAAATCTAAGCACTAATTTTTCTAAGTGCTTATATGAGTTGCAAAGGACTGAAAGGCAGATAATCACAGACATCTCGAGCTATGAGCCACCTGGGAAGCTCTGCTGAGAATAGACTGACCTTGATAAATGATGTCAGGCCTTAAAGGAACAAAGAGATGAAGAGACCATCTTTTCTCTCTTTTAGAACCAATCAACAATGAGTTTATAATTCAACTAGTTAAAGCATTCAATATACTAGCTATAAAGAAATAATAACAGTTTAAAGTGATAGGTTTTCTGATTGCTTTGACTTGATCAATTCACAATGTATGCTTGAACCTAAGCACTACATGGCCATCATAAATATATACAAACGTTATCTGTCAATCAAAATATAAAGTTATGGCTGTCGGGATGGCTCACATGTTAAAAGCTCTTGCTTCACAAGCCTGATGACTCAAGTTTGATCCCCAGAACCCAAGGTAGAAAGAGCTGACTCTTGGAGGCTGTCCTGCACACGTGTACTACACATGGTAATCATAGCAGTAAATAGAGCCAGGCATGGTGGTGCACAGCTGCAAGCCCAGCATTTAGGAGCTGGAGGAAGTAGGATGCAGGGTACAGTGCCACAGTGAACTCTAACAAAGAAGAGGAGACAAACGAAGCATTAATTAAAAAAACAAACAGATGGGCTGGACATCTCTCCAGTGCTCAGTGGTAAGAGCACTGACTGCTCTTCCAGAGGTCCTGAGTTCAAATCCCAGCAACCACATGGTGGCTCACAACCATCTGTAATGGGATCTGATGCCCTCTTCTGGTGTGTCTGAAGACAGCTACAGTGTACTTATAATAAACAAACAAACAAACAAATAAATAAATAAAACCAAACAAAGAGAAAATAAAGAGTCAGCAAGATGTCTCAGTGGGTAACAGCACTTGTCACCAAGTGCCAGTTGTCTAAAGTTGATCGTTATAATGGAAAGAGAGCAAAGACTCTCTCCAAATGTTGCTTCTGACTTCTATAGGAACAAGCACACCATCCTATGGATGTTAAAAACAAGAACCCAAAGATAGGATTTAAAAAAAGTCTGTAAATGCTCTTCCAGCACAGCCCAGGGTTTTTGAAAGGGTTTTGTTAAGCAGCTCAGGTTGGCCTTCAAATTGCAAAGCTCCCTTCTCACTGTGATGAGTTCTGGGAGTATAGGCATGGGTCACCATGCCAGACTTTAAATAACAGGGTTGGGGGAGACAGTTTCAAATCAAGAGCATTTATCCATCCTTTCTGGTTAGTCAGCTGTTTTCCTAATTCAACAATGTCAACAGGTATTGCTGTCTGTATCAAATGACTTAACCTGGGGAGGGTCCACTCTTTAATAGGATTAGGAGAAGGACACATGTAATAGCTCAGGAAGGCTTCTGAGAAAAATAAAAAGATAAGAATAATCCATTAGAAATTTATTTTTTTAATTTTTTATTGCATATCCCTTTCACCTCCTTTCATTGTCTGATTGCTCTGGCTAGGACTTCTAGTATTATATTGAATAAGTAGTGTCTAGTCCCTGATTTTAGTGGGATTGCTTCAAGTTTCTCTCCATTTAGTTTAATATTAGTGACTGTTTTGCTGTATATGGCTTTTACTATGTTTGGGTATGGGCCTTGAATTCCTATTCTTTCCAGGACTTTTATCATGAAGGGGTGTTGAATTCTGTCAAATGCTTTCTCAGCATCTAATGAAATGATCATGTGGTTCTTATCTTTGAGTTTGTTTATATAGTGGATTACGTCGTTGTTTGTTTTCCGTATATTAAACCATCCCTGCATGCCTGGGATGAAGCCTACTTGATCATGATGGATGATCATTTTGATGTGTTCTTAGATTTGGTTTGTGAGAATTTTATTGAGTATTTTTGTGTTGATATTCAAATGCGAAATTGGTCTGAAGTTCTCTTTCTTTGTTGGGTCTTTGTGTGGCTTAGGTATAAGTGTAGAAGGAATTTGTTAGTGCTCCATCTGTTTCAATTTTGTGGAATAGTTTGCACAGTATTGGTATGAGGTCTTCTATGAAGGTCTGATAGAATTCTGCACTAAACCCATCTGGTCCTGAGCTCTTTTTGGTTGGGAGACTTTTAATAACTGCTTCTATTTCTTTAAGAGTTATGGAGTCATTTAGATGGTTTATCTGTTCCTGATTTAACTTTGGTACCTGGTATTTGTCTAGAAAATTGTCCATTTCCTTCAGATTTTCCAGTTTTGTTGAATATAGGCTTCTGTAGTAGGATCTGATGATTTTTTTTTAACTTCCTCAGATTCTGTTCTTATGTCTCCCTTTTCATTTCTGATTTTGTTAATTTGGACACACTCTCTGTGCCCTCTGGTTAGTCTGGCTAAGGGTTTATCTCTCTTGTTGATTTTCTCAAAGAACCAACTTTTGGTTCTGTTGATTCTTTGTATAGTCCTTTTTTTTTCTACTTGGTTGATTTCAGCTCTGAGTTTGATTATTTCCCGCCTTCTACTCCTCCTGGGTGCATTTGCTTCTTTTTGTTCTAGAGCTTTCAGGTGTGCTGTCAGGCTGCTAGTGTGTGCTCTCTCCAGTTTCTTTTCAGAGGTACTCAGAACTATGAGTTTTCCTCTTAGCACAGCTTTCATTGTGTCCCATAAGTTTGGGTATATTGTGACTTCATTTTCATTAAATTCTAAAAAGTCTTTAATTTCTTTCTTGACCAGGTTATCATTGAGTAGAGCATTATTCAATTTCCATGTGTATGTGGGCTTTCTGTCATTTTTGTTGTTAATGAAGACCAACCTTAGTCCATGTGATCTGATAAGATGCATGGGATTATTTCTATCTTCTTGTATCTGTTGAGGCCTGTTTTGTGGCTGATTATATGGTCAGTTTTGGAGCAGGTACCATAAGGTGCTAAGAAGAGGTTATATCCTTTTGTTCTAGAATGAAATGTTTATAAATATCTGTTAAGTCCATTTGGTTCATAACTTCTGTTATTTTCTCTATGTCTCTGTTTAATTTCTGTTTCCATGATCTGTCCATTGATGATAGTGGGGTGTTGTAATATCCTATTGTTATTGTGTGAGGTGCAATATGTGATTTAAGCTGTAGTAAGGTTTCTTTTACGTTTATGTAGGTGCCCTTGCATTTGGAGTATAGGTATTTAAGAGGGAGAGTTCATCTTGGTGGAGTTTTCCTTTGATGAATATGAAGTGTCCTTCCTTAATTTTTTTTATAACTTTTGGTTGAAAGTCGATTTTATTTGATATTAGAATGGCTACTCCAGCTTCTTTCTTTGGACCATTTGCTTAGAAAGTTGTTTTCCAGCCTTTTACTCTGAGGTAGAGTCTGTCTTTTTCTTTGAGGTGTGTTTCCTGTATACAGGAAAATGCTGGTTCCTCTTTATGTATCTAGTCTGCTAGTCTATGTCTTTTTATTAGGGAATTGAATCCATTGATGTTCAGAGATATTAAGGAAAAGTGATTGTTGCTTTTTTTTTTGTTGTTGTTGATGTTGTTGTTAGAGGTGGAATTATGTTTGCGTGTCTCTCTTCTTTTAGTTTTGTTGCAAGGGGATTGCTTTCTTGCTTTTTCGGGGGTGTAGTTTCCCTCCTCGTGTTGGAATTTTCCATCTATTTTCCTTTGTAGGGCTGGATTTGTAGAAAGATATTGTGTAAATTTGGTTTTGTCATGGAATATCTTGGTTTCTCCATCTATGTTGATTGAGAGTTTTGCTGGATATAGTAGCCTGGGCTGGCATTTGTGTTCTCTTAGGGTCTGTATCACATCTGCCTAGAATATTCTGGCTTTCATAGTCTCTGGTGAGAAGTCTATTGTAATTCTGATAGGTCTGCCTTTATATGTTACTTGACCTTTTTCCCTTACTACTTTTAATATTCTTTTTTTTTTTTTTTTTGCTTTGTGCATTTGGTGTTTTGATTATTATGTGACAGGAGGAATTTCTTTTCTGGTCCAGTCTATTTGGAGTTCTGTAGGCTTCTTTTACGTTTATGGCCATCTCTTTCTTTAGGTTAGGGAAGTTTTCTTTTATAATTTTGTTGAAGAAGATATTTACTGGCTTTTTAAGTTGGAAGTCTTCATTCTCTTCTGTACCTATTATCTTTAGGATTGATCTTCTCATTGCATCCTGGATTCCCTGGATGTTTTGGGCTAGGAGCTTTTTTTCATTTTACATTATGTTTGACCGTTGTGTTGATGTTTTCTATGGTATCTTCTGCCCCTGAGATTCTCACTTCTATCTCTTGTATTCTGTTTGTGATGCTCGCATCTATAACTCCTGATCTTTTTCCTAGGTTTTCTATCTCCAGTGTTGTCTCCCTTTGTGATTTCTTTATTGCTTCTATTTTCATTCTTAAATATGGGATGGTTTTGTTCAATTCTTTCATCAGTTTGGTTGTGGTTTCCTGTATTCTTTAAGGGAGTTTTGTGTTTCCTCTTTAAGGTTTCTACTTGTTTACTCGTGTTCTCCCATATTTCTTTTCTTTTTCTTCTTGATAATTTTATTTAAACAAATATTTAAGTCCCATAAGCTCTAGCCTAACAGTGAAGAAATGGCAGATCCATCCCATCTTAATGACACTATCCAAACAGACGCACAATTCTCATTGCCCTGCCTTTCTTTTTTTTTTTTTTTTTTTTTTTTTGCTTTTCATCTTCTTTTTTTTTAACTCTTTTTTAAATTTATTTAATACTTAATAATAATTCTTTGGTTTCCGGGCAAACATCCCCCTCCCCCCTCCCCTTCCTTATGGGTGTTTCCCTCCCAACCCTCCCCCCATTGCCACCCTCCCCCCAACAGTCTAGTTCACTGGGGGTTCAGTCTTAGCAGGACCAAGGGCTTCCCCTTCCACTGGTGCTCTTACTAGGATATTCATTGCTACCTATGAGGTCAGAGTCCAGGGTCAGTCCATGTATAGTCTTTAGGTAGTAGCTTAGTCCCTGGAAGCTCTGGTTGCTTGGCATTTTGTACATATGGGGTCTCGAGCCCCTTCAAGCTCTTCCAGTTCTTTCTCTGATTCCTTCAACGGGGCTCCTATTCTCAGTTCATTGGTTTGCTGCTGGCATTCGCCTCTGTATTTGCTGTATTCTGGCTGTGTCTCTCAGGAGCGATCTACATCCAGCTCCTGTCGGCCTGCACTTCTTTGCTTCATCCATCTTGTCTAATTGGGTGGCTGTATATGTATGGGCCACATGTGGGGCAGGCTTTGAATGGGTGTTCCTTCAGTCTCTGTTTTAATCTTTGCCTCTCTCTTCCCTGCCAAGGGTATTCTTGTTCCCCTTTTAGAGAAGGAGTGAAGCATTCACATTTTGATCATCCGTCTTGAGTTTCATTTCTTCTAGGCATCTAGGGTAATTCAAGCATTTGGGCTAATAGCCACTTATCAGTGAGTGCATACCATGTATGTCTTTCTGTGATTGGGTTAGCTCACTCAGGATGATATTTTCCAGTTCCAACCATTTGCCTACGAATTTCATAAAGCCGTTGTTTTTGATAGCTGAGTAATATTCTATTGTGTAGATGTACCACATTTTCTGTATCCATTCCTCTGTTGAAGGGCATCTGGGTTCTTTCTAGCTTCTGGCTATTATAAATAAGGCTGCGATGAACATAGTGGAGCACGTGTCTTTTTTATATGTTGGGGCATCTTTTGGGTATATGCCCAAGAGAGGTATAGCTGGATCCTCAGGCAGTTCAATGTCCAATTTTCTGAGGAACCTCCAGACTGATTTCCAGAATGGTTGAACCAGTCTGCAACCCCACCAACAATGGAGGAGTGTTCCTCTTTCTCCACATCCTCTCCAGCATCTGCTGTCCCCTGAGTTTTTGATCTTAGCCATTCTCACTGGTGTGAGGTGAAATCTCAGGGTTGTTTTGATTTGCATTTCCCTTATGACTAAAGATGTTGAACATTTCTTTAGGTGTTTCTCAGCCATTCGGCATTCCTCAGCTGTGAATTCTTTGTTTAGGTCTGAACCCCATTTTTTAATAGGGTTATTTGTCTCCCTGCGGTCTAACTTCTTGAGTTCTTTGTATATTTTGGTTATAAGGCCTCTATCTGTTGTAGGATTGGTAAAGATCTTTTCCCAATCTGTTGGTTGCCGTTTTGTCCTAACCACAGTGTCCTTTGCCTTACAGAAGCTTTGCAGTTTTATGAGATCCCGTTTGTCGATTCTTGATCTTAGAGCATAAGCCATTGGTGTTTTGTTCAGGAAATTTTTTCCAGTGCCCATGTGTTCCAGATGCTTCCCTAGTTTTTCTTCTATTAGTTTGAGTGTGTCTGGTTTGATTTGGAGGTCCTTGATCCACTTGGACTTAAGCTTTGTACAGGGTGATAAGCATGGATCGATCTTCATTTTTCTACATGTTGACCTCCAGTTGAACCAGCACCATTTGCTGAAAATGCTATCTTTTTTCCATTGGATGGTTTTGACTCCTTTGTCAAAAATCAAGTGACCATAGGTGTGTGGGTTCATTTCTGGGTCTTCAATTCTATTCCATTGGTCTATCTGTCTGTCTCTGTACCAATACCATGCAGTTTTTATCACTATTGCTCTGTAATACTGCTTGAGTTCAGGGATAGTGATTCCCCCTGAAGTCCTTTTATTGTTGAGGATAGTTTTAGCTATCCTGGGTTTTTTTTTATTCCAGATGAATTTGCAAATTGTTCTGTCTAACTCTTTGAAGAATGGGATCGGTATTTTGATGGGGATTGCATTGAATCTGTAGATCGCTTTTGGTAAAATGGCCATTTTGCTATGTTAATCCTGCCAATCCATGAGCATGGGAGATCTTTCCATTTTCTGAGGTCTTCTTCAATTTCTTTCTTCAGTGTCTTGAAGTTCTTATTGTACAGATCTTTTACTTGCTTGGTTAAAGTCACACCAAGGTACTTTATATTATTTGGGTCTATTATGAAGGGTGTCGTTTCCCTAATTTCTTTCTCGGCTTGTTTCTCTTTTGTGTAGAGGAAGGCTACTGATTTATTTGAGTTAATTTTATACCCAGCCATGTTGCTGAAGGTGTTTATCAGGTTTAGTAGTTCTCTGGTGGAACTTTTGGGATCGCTTAAATATACTATCATATCATCTGCAAATAGTGATATTTTGACTTCTTCTTTTCCAATCTGTATCCCCTTGATCTCCTTTTGTTGTCTGATTGCTCTGGCTAGAACTTCAAGAACTATATTGAATAAGTAGGGAGAGAGTGGGCAGCCTTGTCTAGTCCCTGATTTTAGTGGGATTGCTTCAAGTTTCTCTCCATTTAGTTTAATGTTAGCAACTGGTTTGCTGTATATGGCTTTTACTATGTTTAGGTATGGGCCTTGAATTCCTATTCTTTCCAGGACTTTTATCATGAAGGGGTGTTGAATTTTGTCAAATGCTTTCTCAGCATCTAATGAAATGATCATGTGGTTTTGTTCTTTCAGTTTGTTTATATAATGGATCACGTTGATGGTTTTTCGTATATTAAACCATCCCTGCATGCCTGGGATGAAGCCTACTTGATCGTGGTGGATGATTGTTTTGATGTGCTTTGGATTCAGTTTGCCAGAATTTTATTGAGTACTTTTGCGTCGATATTCATAAGGGAAATTGGTCTGAAGTTCTCTTTCTTTGTTGGGTCTTTGTGTGGTTTAGGTATAAGAGTAATTGTGGCTTCATAGAAGGAATTCGGGAGTGATCCATCTGTTTCAATTTTGTGGAATAGTTTGGATAATATTGGTATGAGGTCTTCTATGAAGGTTTGATAGAATTCTGCACTAAACCCGTCTGGACGTGGGCTCTTTTTGGTTGGGAGACCTTTAATGACTGCTTCTATTTCCTTAGGAGTTATGGGGTTGTTTAACTGGTTTATCTGTTCCTGATTTAACTTCGGTACCTGGTATTTGTCTAGGAAATTGTCCATTTCCTGTAGATTTTCAAGTTTTGTTGAATATAGGCTTTTATAGTAAGATCTGATGATTTTTTGAATTTCTTCTGAATCTGTAGTTATGTCTCCCTTTTCATTTCTGATTTTGTTAATTTGGACACACTCTCTGGGTCCTCTCGTTAGTCTGGCTAAGGGTTTATCTATCTTGTTGATTTTCTCAAAGAACCAACTTTTGGTTCTGTTGATTCTTTCTATGGTCCTTTTTGTTTCTACTTGGTTGATTTCAGCTCTGAGTTTGATTATTTCCTGCCTTCTACTCCTTCTGGGTGTATTTGCTTCTTTTTGCTCTAGAGCTTTTAGGTGTGCTGTCAAGCTGCTGACATATGCTCTTTCCTGTTTCTTTCTGCAGGCACACAGTGCTATGAGTTTTCCTCTTAGCACAGCTTTCATTGTGTCCCATAAGTTTGGGTATATTGTACCTTCATTTTCATTAAATTCTAAAAAGTTTTTAATTTCTTTTTTTATTTCTTCCTTGACTAGGTTATCATTGAGTAGAGCATTGTTCAATTTCCACGTATATGTGGGCATTCTTCCCTTATTTTTATTGAAGACCAGTTTTAGGCCGTGGTGGTCTGATAGCACGCATGGGATTATTTCTATCTTTCTGTACCTGTTGAGGCCCGTTTTTTGACCAATTATATGGTCAATTTTGGAGAAAGTACCATGAGGAGCTGAGAAGAAGGTATATCCTTTTGCTTTAGGATAGAATGTTCTATAAATATCCGTTAAGTCCATTTGGCTCATGACTTCTCTCAGTCTGTCTACGTCTCTGTTTAATTTCTGTTTCCATGATCTGTCCATTGATGAGAGTGGGGTGTTGAAATCTCCCACTATTATTGTGTGAGGTGCAATGTGTGTTTTGAGCTTTAGTAAGGTTTCTTTTACATATGTAGGTGCCCTTGTATTTGGGGCATAGATATTTAGGATTGAGAGTTCATCTTGGTGGATTTTTCCTTTGATGAATATGAAGTGTTCTTCCTTATCTTTTTTGATGACTTTTAATTGAAAACTGATTTTATTTGATATTAGAATGGCTACTCCAGCTTGCTTCGTCTGACCATTTGCTTGGAAAGTTTTTTTCCAGCCTTTCACTCTGAGGTAGTGTCTGTCTTTGTCTCTGAGGTGTGTTTCTTGTAGGCAGCAGAATGCAGGGTCCTCGTTGCGTATCCAGTTTGTTAATCTATGTCTTTTTATTGGGGAGTTGAGGCCATTGATGTTGAGAGATATTAAAGAATAGTGATTATTGCTTATTGTTATATTCATGTTTGGATGTGAGGTTATGTTTGTGTGCTTTTCTTCTCTTTGTTTTGTTGCCAAGACGATTAGTTTCTTGCTTCTTCTAGGGTATAGCTTGCCTCCATATGTTGGGCTTTATTATCCTTTGTAGTGCTGGATTTGTAGAAAGATATTGTGTAAATTTGGTTTTGTCATGGAATATCTTGGTTTCTCCATCTATGTTAATTGAGAGTTTTGCAGGATACAGTAACCTGGGCTGGCATTTGTGTTCTCTTAGGGTCTGTATGACATCTGTCCAGGATCTTCTGGCCTTCATAGTTTCTGGCGAAAAGTCTGGTGTGATTCTGATAGGTCTGCCTTTATATGTTACTTGACCTTTTTCCCTTACTGCTTTTAATATTCTTTCTTTATTTTGTGCGTTTGGTGTTTTGACAATTATGTGACGGGAGGTGTTTCTTTTCTGGTCCAATCTATTTGGAGTTCTGTAGGCTTCTTGTATGCTTATGGGTATCTCTTTTTTTAGGTTAGGGAAGTTTTCTTCTATGATTTTGTTGAAGATATTTACTGGTTTTTTGAGCTGGGAGTCTTCACTCTCTTCTATACCTATTATCCTTAGGTTTGATCTTCTCATTGAGTCCTGGATTTCCTGTATGTTTTGGACCAGTAGCTTTTTCCGCTTTACATTATCTTTGACAGTTGAGTCAATGATTTCTATGGAATCTTCTGCTCCTGAGATTCTCTCTTCCATCTCTTGTATTCTGTTGGTGAAGCTTGTATCTACAGCTCCTTGTCTCTTCTTTTGATTTTCTATATCCAGGGTTGTTTCCATGTGTTTTTTCTTGATTGCTTCTATTTCCATTTTTAATTCCTTCAACTGTTTGATTGTGTTTTCCTGGAATTCTTTCAGGGACTTTTGTGTCTCCTCTCTATGGGTTTCTACTTGTTTATTTATGTCTTCCTGGAATTCTTTCAGGCATTTTTGCGATTCCTCTCTGTAGGCTTCTACTTGTTCTCTAAGGGAGTTCTTCACGTCTTTCTTGAAGTCCTCCAGCATCATGATCAAATATGATTTTGAAACTAGATCTTGCTTTTCTGGTGTGTTTGGATATTCCATGTTTGTTTTGATGGGAGGTGTTCTCCCATATTTCTTTAAGTGAGTTATTTATGTCCTTCTTAAAGTTCTCCATCATCATCACAAAATGTGATTTTTAAATCTAAATCTTGCTTTTCTGGTGTTTTTGGATATTCAGTATTTGCTTTGGTGGGATGTAGTGCCATATTGGATTTGGGCCTGGCCGCTTTGTAACTGCATGGCCACAGTAAAAGTCATGGGATTGTTGGACAGAGGCCTCTCCCATGTATTTACGGCACAGGAAGAAAAGACCAAGTAGTAAACACCCGATATCTCCACTGCATGACCTCTGCTGAGCCCGGCTGATGCATGTGGAACTGACACACCTGGACCACACCTGGGTGGTGGTCAATTTACTTCTGCCTTTTACTTCCTCAGCCTTTATCCTTGAGATTTAGGCTGGTCTTCTGGGATTTCTCCCTAATTAATTCAGGTCTCCTAGTTGGTCTTTTGTTACCGAAGTCATGAGCCAGGTAGTCACGAGCCAGGGTTTCCCACTGTGCTTCCCAGTTATTTTCTACCTGGAGACTTGGGTATATAAGTGGTGAATAAAGCTACAGGAGACTCTCACTCTTCTTCCTCACTCTTGCTCTTCCTTCTGCTCTTCCTCTCTCTCTCTCTCTCTCTCTCTCTCTCTCTCTCTCTCTCTCTCTCTCTCTCTCTCTCTCTTCCTCTCTTCCTCTCCTGGCTTGACACGATAACCTGTGTGTGTGTGTGTGTGTTTCTTTCATCCCGTAGGCTTTCGCCCGATTCTCGGTACCAGGTTGGTGCTGGCGCCGACAGTGGGAGAACTGGGCTCTGATGATGTCAGGTAGTCTTGGTTTCTGTTGCTTAGATTTCTGTGCTTGCCTCTTGCCATCAGGTTGTCTCTGGTATTAGCTTGTCCTGCTGTCTCTGATCATGTCTTGACCCTCCTGTAGTCTTGCATGTCAGCACTCCTGTAGACCTGTTTTCTTTCAGGCAGATCTGGGAACAGAGAACTCTGCTCTCAGGTGTGTAGGCGCTCCTATCGACTGACTTTCAGCTCTGAGCACAGGCAGAAAGCTGAAGGGTCCTTCCCCTGATTGCTCCTAGGTCCCTTTGCCCAGAGGGCACAGATGGCACTAGTTGATTTCCTCTTGGGTCAGGAATGTGAGCAGAAAGTAGTTGTCTCCTCTGAATTCTCAGGAGTTTCCACACTTCTAAGGGTCTAGCTCTCTCCCCCATGGGATTTGGGTGCAGGGAGCTGTGGGACCAGTTCAGTTCAGTCCCATTAGAAATTTATAATTGAAGGTATATGACATAGTGATATTTGTCTCCTAATGAGTCAAGGACCCACTACTATCTTGCAGGATTCTCAATGTGGGTAGGGTGTGTTGCTCTAAAGGAACATTTGACAATGTCTATATACAGGTTTTACTATCACCACTAGACTAAGTTTTTGATATCTAGTGGGGAGAGTACAGCGATGTTTCCAAAATCCTATTATGCACTGGACAGTGCGTCCCATCTCCCTAACCCACTGCAAGCAAAAATGACAGTGGTTGAGAAAACTGGTTAAAGGAAATGACGAAGTCCACTGAAAACAGGGGAGAGAAATGAGTCTTTCTACAAGGCTTTGCACAGACAGGAATAAGGTGGCTGGCACCCTGTGGTGAGAAACTTTTAGAAAGCAAACAGTATCTCAGGCATGGAAGTGATATAGGGTGGGATGAAGTAGGGAGTGCTTGGAGCATTGCCCTGAATTTCCTCCCAAATATTTGTAAAAGAGCCAACATCTATTACTAAAGACGGGGAGTTTGTTTTCTCCTCAGGCTCCTTTACTGAAGAGATTTCATGGCTCTCACCTACTTCTGTTGGCTTCTGACCATCTTCAGTCAGGATGAAGGAGATAAGATCCACTTTCTCTTCAGATTTATTCCGCCTTGAGAAAATTCCTTCATTTTTGTTGAGCTGTCATTTGGTTCTCAACATCTTTCAGCAGCAGCAAGTGTTTATGCTTTGTGGCTCCATTTTATCCCCACCCCCATCCCAATAAGAAAATCTTATCGCTCCCTGTACACTCTTGCTTGCATTTTGGTAAAAATAAGAACATGGTGAAGCATATGGTATTTAGTCAATTTGAGAATTTCATAATGCATACAATGTATTCTAATCATACCCATTCCCCATTGCTCCATAACTCCTCTCAGATCTACCCTGTCCTCTAACCACCCCTCCCACCTTTGTGTACAGTCCTCCCCCTCCTCCCTCTCCTTCCCTCTTCCTCTCCTCCTCCTCCCCCCCCCTCCCCTCCCTCCTCCTCCCCCCCCCCCGCCCCTCTCCCTCCTCTAACCCTCCAGGTCCAGTTCATGCTGGCTGTATACTCACAGGTAGGGGGCAATCTACTGAAGCATGATCAGCCTACGAGGGGTCACCCCTTAGAGAAAATATTTTCTCCTTCTCGTACCGACATCATTGGCCTGAATGTTGTTTTCCTCTTGGTAGATCTGCCACCTTGTCTCCTTGGTCTGGGATCTACTCCATTGATTTTTACAGCCGCATTCTTCACACATGGCCTCCTAACTCCTTTTTGTGCGGTGTTTTCTTCTGTGCAGTAGCTGTAGATAGTCAAGGCAAACCCCACCCAGCCTGGATTGCTGGGTTCTGGTAGGTTCTATGAGCATCTGGAGGCTCCTTTCCATCTTTGCTGTTCCTCATCGTTTCTCGGCACTAACACACAGCTGTGGCAGTGGCTGCGTGGGTTGAAATTCCAGTAGCAATTTTAGTCTGATGGTAGAGGAAGCAAGGGTAAGGTGTTTGTTGGAGAAATAGCCAGTGGTCTAAAAAAATATAGTTCTGTTCCTCCTTTCCTAACTATAATTACCTGTAGAGAACCTTTTGGGCCACTTTTTGCTTCTAGACACTTGGCAGGAATTTGACATTACTAGAACCAAAGACAAAAGCTCAAGGCAGGAATCTGACTTTGAGCCTGGGCTCAGGAAACAGGCCCAGATTAAGAACATTTGCATTTGAGTTAAAGCAAAGCTCAGAGCGGGCTCAGTGGAAGCATGTGTGGCGGTCCTTTTGTCTTGTCATCCAGATTAGCCTCGGAAAGGTGTTTACAGGACTTTGTTTTACTGTCTTGCTTTTCCTTGACCCAGAACTGATCTTATTATTCTGCGTGTAATTAAAGTGGTATAAAAACAGATTGGAAAATAAAAAGCTCACCTCAGCCTCAGAACTGGCTGGAGTCATGTTAAATGTTGTCTAATTGTCTTTTTTCTTGTTAATCCTCACTCCTGCCCTGGAGAACCTTTTGACTGACTGAGCTGGCTTACTCAATTACCCACTCAGTCCTATACAGCTTCCACACTGCCATCTTACCAGGAAGTCCAGTCCACCTTTAAACACCATACTGAGGGCACATCAGTGTCTGCCATATCCTGTGCCCCAAGCATCTCGATGGTTTTCATTCTGCCTACCTTCCCGGGATTTACACACTTCAAAAAAAGGTTCTTCCTTCTGAGGCTTTCTCTTCATCTCTAACTTGATTCCTTGGTTATTTTCTACAACAGTGCTCACTCCCCATGCCATTGAAAGACCCCTGGAACGGGGAGAACCTCACTCAAGTCTCGGAATGACTCGACCCCCCAAGAACTCACATAAGGACGTCCTTGCTGTAATTTACACGAGGTTTATTGATAGGAACCAGTGCACTGGGGTCGAGACTCGTATCCTACTCAGGGGCAGAGGAGTTCGACCCCCAGTAGCTAAGAGAAGGGGAATTTAAAGGAAGAAACCACAACCCGAGGGGGTAGGGAGGGCGTCATTGGAAAATGTTGAGAATACCAGTAAAAAAATCACAAGGAGAAGCTTCCTGTTTCTCAAGATTGTTCTCTAAGATTTTAATCTAACTTTTTGTTCAGCTAGTTCCTGGGAGAGAGTTGTCGAACTGGCTGGTGTAATTGCAGTTCCAGGGCCCGACCAGTTTCTTTCTTCTGCTCTGAACTTTTGTCTAGGGCAGGGGGGCAACCTTAAAACTTCTACCTTTCACCATTAGCACATCACATTCCTTAATATGGTTCTTAGTGATGTCACCTCTTTGTCTCTTTCACAAACTCATCCTGGACGAGCTTCAGCTATTAGATTTGTTTCCTCTAAATTACAGACCCTGGATGCCATTCTCCCGAATTCTACTTCCCTTCCATGCATCCAGTCCCCCAATCAACTTGATCAGTTGTCCCAACAAATTTCTTTTGTCAGACTCGAGAGTTTCCTTCACCGTCAGACTGGACTTGCTACGAAGACTGCAATCCAGGCAACCATACTAAGAGTCTACCTGGAAATCCATGGGCATTTCATGGATGGGATTCCCAGTGACTGCTACCGGGGCTACCCTCAAGTACCACCATCAACAGCAAAGATTGGGGAACTACGAACAAGCGCTAACAGTGCACATAAAACTTATTATGTTCTTTGTGGCAGCTGCTAGGGCTTACATGATGCCTTCAAGGCACTTCAGAGCTAAATGTCTCTGCCTTATACTTCTTTTGCCTTTTGCAGGGTAGCAGTCGGCTGTCCTTGTGTCTCCTTGTTTGTTTTGCCTTAGGACCTTATATTCCTTCTGTTCTGGTGGGAAGATGAATTATTTTAACATTCACTCCTCAACATTGTTGGGGTAGAAATCTCGGCTCGTGTCTGACAATCCACAACAGGCCAACACAATTCCATGTGGAAGGGTTTAATGAGAGAAGAAGAGTAGAAGAGGAGAGGAGTAGAGGCCGGCCATGAGCATGTGGAGGGAAGTGGGAAGGGCAATGGGGAGAGAAAGGACAAAGGGGAAGAGGGGAAGAGCAAGAGAGCAAGAGTAAGAGAAGAGAGCAAGAGGGTGAGGACAGGGCAAGCAGCCCCTTTTACAGTGAGTCAGGCACACCTGGCTGTTGCCAGGAAACTGTGGGGGTGGAGCTTAGACAGAATGCCAACAACCATAATGTTGCCCATTAAGATCAGTTTATTGACCTCTACTTACTTGTCCCATGTGGCTCACGCACGTTTATGGTAGATGAAGTTTCCACTTTATTTAATGTGGATGTTGCCGTCTCTCACCACTGTGCTTGGCTCAAACTCTTACTGACTCATAACTTTGTCATTCACTTGAACTTTGAGATAATGTCCATCACCAAGCAAAGGGATCTGCCATCTTGGGTTAGAGTGGAAACTATGAGAATTACTGGCATGAAATAGAAACTGGAAAGCATAAGTTTTGAGAGCTTAGGGGAGACCTTTTAGAATGTCTGAAATGACACGATGCTGGCAGCTGCTACAACCCCAGCTTAGCCCAGGCATGATTACTACAGCTTCTGCTTCTGTTTAAACCGTCCTGCTTCCTATGGCGATTGCCCCTGACAGAGCAAAACATTGAAGCCTCCAGAGCATGGAATTCCTCCCTCCCTCCCTCCTTCCCTTCCTTCCCTCCCTTCCTCCCTTCCTCCCTCTCTCCCTCCCTCCATCTATCTGTCCTTTTTTCCTTCTTTCTTCCCTCCCTCCCTTTCTTCCTTCCCTCCCTCTCTCCTTCCCTCCATCTGTCTGTCTTCCCTCCCTCCCTCCCTCCCTCCCTCCCTTCTTTCCTTCCTTCCTTCCTTCCTTCCTTCCTTCCTTCCTTCCTTCCTTCCTCCCTTCCTCCCCTCAGGTGTAGGCGCAACGTGGTATGTCTGACAGAGTGTGGTAATATTAATGGCAGAAAAAATTGAGATGGAGAGAAATAGAAGGAAATTAAGCTGAGTTCCAGAGTCCCCATATTCTAGCTATGGTGCAAATGATTTAATAAGCCTGGCATGTTTTACTTTAAAAGCAGTTTTGAAAATTTGCATGAAAATGACATTTCGTCTATCAAGCTCCGTTTCAAACACATTTATATTTTTCTCGGGTCCTCTCCTTTCCTACACTTGATCTTAGCCAAAAGGCCGAGAAGCGATGTCCTCTCCTTTCCTGAAGAATGCTTTAAAGCAGTGCACTTGGCTCCATAGATGCTGGCCATATGTTTTAATTCCACGTTTATTTGTATTTATTCCACACACTCAATCACACAGCTGGAAAAACCATTTCCCTTCTGCCACTGGCCAAAACAGCCTGCTAGCTGAGAAGAGATTTAAACACCAAATCTTCCTTCCATTTAGTTTTAATGTTGGAGACTGAGTGAGCAATTCAGAGTAGTTCTTTGTGAGCCTGACTTGGCCGTACCATAGGAAACCTTCAGTGGATTTCTCCTTGTTCTTGAGAATTCTTGAGATATGATAGTATCTATTCTCCAACTCCACCCCCTACTTCCTCCATACACAGCCCCAAATAGTCTCCTCCTGAGTTCATCTTTCTCCTTTTAAGTTGGTGCCCATATGGGCACAGGTATGAATGAGGTTGTTCCGCAGAGCATGGGAAATTTACCAGTGGCCATGCCCTCAAGAACGATTCTCCTGCCTCAGCAGCCACCGCCTACCTCTGTTTTGTGCCTTCATGATTGATTCTTTTATCCCATGCAATTTCTTTTATACTTAGAAAAACTAAAATCCTTATGTATTTCTTCTCTTACCCCTTTACATTCCCAGTGATAAGGGGGTACAGTGTGGGTGCTGAGGAGATACAACGGTCATGCTCAGGATGCACACCGTTAGCAGGCCCTCAAGAGAAGAGAATGGCAAGGCCAGAATTTGTAAGTGTAGAAAGGAACCGTTTTCATTTCTCTTAGCAATTTAGCCATATTTTCTGAGGTATTAGAGATGGCAGAAAGATTAAACTGAAAGTTTTTAGTGAGCAACAACCTTGAATATTCCTTAGGGTGGGTGGAAAAGTTTGGTAAAGATATTTGAGACAGCCAGGGCAATCCAGTTTTTCTTGAGGGTGTATTGTTTTCACGGGTAGATACTTAGCAAGAAAATAAAATACTCCTTAGCCCATAAAACAGTATAATATAATTAGAGGGTATTCAGGATTTTATTTATTTATTTATTTATTTATTTATTTATTTATTTATTTATTTATTTATTTTTATGGTATGATGTAATGAAAGCTACCACCTTATCAGTCTTGAAAAGCGCCGTTTATAAGGAGGGTGAAGTTCCATTTCTGCTGGTGTAGACAGGTGTGAATTTCCTAACTGCAAAAGCAGCGCCTCCTGCAGCAGCAGCATCAGCGGCAGCAGCAGCTTTGTTTCCGGACTATTCCATTTCCCATAGAAAATTTTAATGGTGCATCGTTTTGCTTAAAAATTATATGGTTTGCCTCGGTAAGGCCTACAGCACACAGTATCCAGGCTGAGGTAAATTACCAAGGTCTAGAAACAAGCAAAAAGAACATCGAATGTTGTTTTGTCAATTACAGGAGTCATTTGACCCCATCTTTTAAATTGACACGATATTTGCAATTCTCTAGCTCCACAATAGAAAGATAATTTTCAAGTGGCCTTTTTATTTTTTATTTTTCTACTGTGAAGGTTTCCACTCTTAGTTCTGGAACTTGGGAAAGCCTCTGTGGGAGGGTGGGGGGTGGGGCTTCGTGGTAGAGCACTTGCTTACTGGATGAAGCTTCCCGTTTGATTTCCAGCACTACAAACCCAAAATAAATATAACCAGATAAAGTAAAAACTTCTGTGGGCGGTAATTTGATAAGCCGGCAGATGGGTCCTTTTCCTTTCTCACCAGTCTGTCTATTCTTCTTACAGAACCCCGAGTCATTTCTTAAACACTTGAACCAGGTCTCTTTTTTTTCTGCTTAAAAATCGTTCAACAATTTTTTTTTTTTTTTTTTTTGCAGCATTCGGCCTAGAGTGAGATCCACACACATTCTATGTCCCGCAATTACGTCTGCACCTCTTATTCATTGGTCTCAGGACCCCCTTACACCTTAAAACTCTACTGACTTTCTGTGGATTATACCTACCATTATACAAAAAAAATTTTAAAATCTGTACTTGTTTATGTAATAATAGTAATACCACAATGAAGTGTTCAGTGAAAATTAATTATTTTCCAAATAAAAAGCATCGAGAAGAGCAGCAATGTTTTACAATTTTGTAACCTTTGGTTTAGTGTTTGGATTAACCTGGTTGGAGTCTCAAATCTACTTGCAATTTACTGTGAACCTCTTGCTCTCCCCATTACTAATTCACTCAAGTCTCTGCAGAGACACCTTCCTTTCCCATTCGCTTCTACAGAGAAAGGCAAGGGCAGGTAATGCTCTTGGGTGGTTGTAGAAGTGAATGTAGGAAGAGGCCCTTGGTCCTGGGAAGGCTCGAGTGTAGGGAAACGCCAGGGTGGGGAGTTTGGAGGGAGGAAGTGGGTTGGGGAGCACCCTCATGGAAGCAGGGGAGGGCGGATGGGCTGGGGTGTTTCCAGAGGGGAAACCGGCAAAGGGGATAACATTTGAAATGTAAATAAATAAAATATCCATTAAAAAATTGTACAAGAAAATAAAAGGGAAATAGGAACATTAAAGAAAACACAAAGCAAGACAACCCTGGAGGTGGAAAACCTAGGAAAGAGAACAGGAACTACAGATGCAAGCGTCACCAACAGAATACAAGCAATAGAAGAGAGAATCTCAGGCATGTAAAAGATACCACGGGGGAGGGGATTTCAACAAAGACAGATACCCATGGATGAGAAAATAAAAAACACAAATTTCTATGTTGATACATCAGTGAAGTCAGCCTTGCATTATTTTTCAGCCTTTGAAAGAAACCCAGAAGCATATTGATATTCAGTGTTTAATGCTTAATATATGTGATCTCAGAATATAGTAGGAATCTAGAATACGTTTGTCATCAATAATTCTCATCAAACAGAAGAGAGTTATTTGTGAAATTTCTTTTTTGTTTGCCTTTTGAATGTGTGTGTGTGTGTGTGTGCGCACACTCTCATGCCTGTGTGCCTCTGGGGGCCAGATATTGATGTGGAGTATCTTCCTCAATCACTCTTTGCTTTACTTTCTGAGGTAGAGTCAATCATTGAACTTGGAGCTCACAGATTCTGCTAGACTGGTTGACCAGCAAGCTGGATCCTCCTGTCTCCACCTCCCTAACACTGGGCTGGCTTTTTACATAGATACTTGAGATTTGAATTAAAATCTACTTTCAAAGAAATTTAAGGAGCTATGATACAACCATTAAAGAAAATCAAATGACTTCTAATACTTCCTTGTGAAAGACCCCCGGAGCGGGGAGACCCTCACTCAAGTCTCCGGATGACGAGATCCCCCAAGAACTCACGGGGGACCGATCTTGATGCAATCAACAAGAGGTTTATTGCTAGGGACGACAGAAACCAGTGCACTGGGGTCGAGACTTGTATCCCATGCAGGGGTAGAGGAGTTCAACCTCAAATGGTTGGAAGAAGGGGTATTTAAAGGAAAACCATACCGAATCACAAGGTAGAACCTCCTGTTTCTCATGATCATTCTTTAAGATTTTAATCTAACTTTATGGTTAACCAGTTCCTGCTACTATGGTCAGCTGCTATTATGGTTAGCTAGTTCCTGGAACAAAGTGGCTGAACCAGCTGGTGCAATTACTCTTTCTGTGATCAGCTAGTTTCTGGAACAGGCAGTTCCAGGGCCCGCTTTTGGCTTCAATTTTTGTCTAGGGGGCAATTTTAAACTTTTTCTTTTTACTTGAAGTTCATAAAATTGTTATTTAAATAACTGTCGGGGACCTGACGTCCGAACTAAGCAAAGCTAGAGCCCTGCCCTGAGCAGATTCCTGAGAAGGGCTTGACCTTTTCAAAGAACTTGTCCCTGGAAGACTGTTGCCTTAGTGTCTAAGGAGAATATCTTGCAGTTTAATGATTTACCTTATATCCTTGGGCACTTCCCAGTACTCCCCTGCCCTAAGCGTCAGTTCCTGCTTCAATTCCTGCTTCAGAGCTTTAAATGCTGTACATTCCTCTCAATAAACAGACCTTGACAAGGACACTGCTTGGTCTCGCTCCTCTTTCTCACCCGTTCTCCTGCAGGTATGGGTCCCCCTCGACCCCCACAAATAACTGGGTCCCTGCTGGCAGGAGCACTGGGGTTAAAGGTGTGTGCCATCATGCCTGACCATGGTAACAATACCATTTTGGAGAAGTAAAGAAATCTGAAGATTGACAATTTTCTTTTGATTATTAATTTCAACTTTCATACAAAGGCATAAAAACCTTTGAATAAAATTTGAGGCCCAGTTAGATTGTTTTTATGTACCCAAAGCCATTGTCACATACCTTGGGAATGAGATCTCTTATTGTGTTCTTCCTCATTTTCTCTGTTAAGTACCTCTGTTAAGAATGAACATGATTGACATGGAGAATTCTGGCTACTTAGTTTTTGTTCAGCTCTTGTTGGGAGTCTGTAGTGAGATGGGGTTCCAGCTTTGCTTGTTAGATAAAACATAGCTGCTTGCTTTCTTTCAGGGTCTTCTCATCCACGGGACCTGAGGTTGAGCCAATTTGGTGCTATGAGGATGTTACTCATTAGTGCTTTACATTGGCTATCTGACTATACAGTGTAAAACCAGACTTGGGACACTAAGAAGCTCATTCAGAAATTCCTTCAAAATTCCTAAGAGTGAATTTTAACATTGACAAATATCAAAGTGTCATTGAATCAGAATCTACTGATAGTGGGACTCAGGACCCCGCTGATCCTTTTAACCACCCCTTTTAGAAACAAAGCCACAGAATGCTGGCAAACTACCCAACCGAAACCTCAGAGGTGGAAGTCTCACATCTTTGTTTTCATATCTGCCCAGAGGATTCTGAAGAGGGAAAAATACCTCAAAATAAAAATGGAAGAGTTCAAAGGTTTTTACTTTTTACTTTTTATTTGGTAACCTGATTCTGTTCTGACAGAGGTCTTGAAGTATCAGGGGACTCTATGAAGTCTTTCATGGCAATTTGGAATAAAAGCTCTCTATCCTCAACTGTACTCAGCATACCAGTCCTTCATGCTGGGATGGGATATGGATTCAGCCTTTGATCACCCATGTGGCATTTAATAGATGTTTCGTAGAGTTCAGAATTTATTCACCTGTCTGTGCTTGTGTTTCAGACTTTAACAGACTTGTTTTTCTACTTAGTTTTTTTGAAAAAGGTTTGGGTAGAATAAAGAACAAAATATAGATAAAAACATCGATGACATCTCTTTCTGGAGAACATATTGGCCCCTTTCTTACAGCCATATTGTTTTCAATGTTCAAAATGAAAAAAATTCATAATGTGAAAGATTGTTAATCATAACTTTGAGTTTTTCCTCCTTTGAATGAGAAATCAAGTCGAGAAAGAACTATTTCATTTTCTCTGGCTTACCTGAACCATCTAAGTGCGATCATTTTTGAACTTCAGGAGTTTCTTCCACTATTCAATGATGCGCCTTTGACAGTCTTTATCTCATTGCTGTTCACATTTCAGATCGTAAGTATGCAAACCTGTGCATCCGTTTCACCGTTGGCAGATAGTCAGATTATTGCAGACTTTTGGTGTTACAAGCAGTGTTGTGAATATTCTTTTTAAAACCTTTGCTGACATTTAACTTACACAGCACAAATCTCATTTGAGTGTATTTGTGTCCTGTGGTTTTTAGTGCACTTACAGAAGTGTGTAACTATCAGCAAAATATGTTTGGAACATTTCCTTCCCCAGTACTCATTAATAGTCATCCCCTCCCTTCCCATTCAACCCTCCCAGTGCGTGGAAACCTATAATCTGCTTTGCATCTGTGTTGACTTGCTGTTTTGAATAATCTAGGCAAATTAACCATGCAACACACAGTCTTTATTGTCTGATTCTTTCACTGCACACAAGGCTTTCAAGGTCTGTCTTTGTATGTGTCAGTTCTTCAGTCATTTTTATTGACAGGCGATATTCTCTTTTATGGACATAATACATTTGTTTATTCTTTCAGCAGGTGATGGACACATGGGTTCTTCTGTTAGGGGGTTTGACAGACTGCCGCAGTACAGCCATTTATGTACACGAAGATGCCATTTTTCATATAGGTATATAGGATGTAGATAACTAACATGAAAGTGCTGTCTTATGATAACTTTATACATACTATTTTGAGGAACTTCTAAGTTGTTTTGTGTCATTCTGTGTGCCCATGAACAATGTCAGTGTCCCTGTATACTCAGTGACTCGTTTTACTATTTGTTTTGACAATAGTTGTCTAATACCGGTATGAACTGGCATCTCATTGATTTCAGTTTGCATTTCTTTGACAAGGAATGATGTTGAGTGCTTTTCTATTTTCTTATTGATTCTTATTCTTACATCCTACTCAGTGAGTGATTTGAAACTTCTGCCCCTTTGACTACACATCTTATGGTTGAATTATAAGACCTCTTCGTGTATTGCAAACAAATGCTCTTCTTGGTTGTAAGAACCTCAAGGATTTGCTCCCATATTGTGGCTGGATGTTTTCAACTGGATGCAAACTAGAGTCACCAGGGAGGAGGGACCTCAACTGAGGAAATGCCTCCATCTAATTGGCCTATGGATATGTCTGTGGTTCATATTTTGATTGATAAGTGTTGTAGGAGGGTCTAGCTCACTGTGAAGGTAGATGGTCCCAAGTTCTACAAGAAAGCAGGCTGAGCAAGCCACAGGGAGCAAGCCGATAAGCAGCATCCCTCTATGGCCTGTGTATCAGCTCCTGCCTCCAGGTTCCTGTTTTGAGTTCCTGCTCTGCCTTTCCTACATGATGTCAGCCCAGATAAACCCTCTTCTCCCCAAGCTGTTTTTAGTTGTGTTTATCACAGCATCAGAAAACAGAATGGAATGATGTTATTTCCTTAACGATGCCCTTCAAGCACATTTAAAAAAAAGATTTAGGTTTTTTTTTTATCTTTATTAACTTGAGTATTTCTTATTTACATTTCGATTGTTATTCCCCTTCCCGGTTTCCAGGCCAACATCCCCCTAGCCCCTCCCCCTCCCCTACTATATGGGCTTCCCCTCCCCATCCTCAACCCCATTACCACCCTCCCCCCAACAATCTCATTCACTGGGGGTTCAGTCTTAGCAGGACCAAGGACTTCCCCTTCCACTGGTGCCCTTACTAGGCTATTCATTGCTACCTATGAGGTTGGAGCCCAGAGTCAGTCCATGTATAGTCTTTGGGTAGTGGCTTAGTCCCTGGAAGCTCTGGTTGGTTGGCAATATTGTTCATATGGGGTCTCGAGCCCCTTCAAGCTCTTCCAGTCCTTTCTCTGATTCCTTCAACGGGGGTCCCATTCTCAGTTCAGTGGATTGCTGCTGGCATTCGCCTATGTATTTGCTGTATTCTGGCTGTGTCTCTCAGGAGAGATCTACATCTGGTTCCTGTCAGCCTGCACTTCTTTGCTTTATCCATCTTATCTAGTTTGGTGGCTGTATATGTATGGGCCACATGTGGGGCAGGCTCTGAATGGGTGTTCCTTCTGCCACTGTTCTAAACTTTGCCTCCCTATTCCCTGCCAAGGGTATTCTTGTTCCTCTTTTAAAGAAGGAGGGAAGCATTCGCATTTTGGACATCCTTCTTGAGTTTCATGTGTTCTGTGCATCTAGGGTAATTCAAGCATTTGGGCTAATAGCCACTTATCAATGAGTGCATACCATGTGTGTTTTTCTGTGATTGGGTTACCTCACTCAGGATGATATTTTCCAGTTCCATCTATTTGCCTATGAATTTCATAAAGTCATTGTTTTTGATAGCTGAGTAATATTCCATTGTGTAGATGTACCACATTTTCTGTATCCATTCCTCTGTTGAAGGGCATCTGGGTTCTTTCCAGCTTCTGGCTGTTATAAATGAGGCTGCTATGAACATAGTGGAGCACGTGTCTTTTTTATATGTTTGGGCATCTTTTTGGTATATGCCCAAGAGAGGTATAGCTGGGTCCTCAGGTAGTTCAATGTCCAATTTTCTGAGGAACCTCCAGACTGATTTCCAGAATGGTTTTACCAGCTTCTGGCTGTTATAAATGAGGCTGTTATGAACATAGTGGAGCACGTGTCTTTTTTATATGTTGGGGCATCTTTTGGGTATATGCCCAAGAGAGGTATAGCTGGGTCCTCAGGTAGCTCAATGTCCAATTTTCTGAGGAACCTCCAGACTGATTTCCAGAATGGTTGTACCAGTCTGCAATCCCACCAACAATGGAGGAGTGTTCCTCTTTCTCCACATCCTCGCCAGCATTTTCTGTCACCTGAGTTTTTGATCTTAGCCATTCTCACTGGTATGAGGTGAAATCTCAGGGTTGTTTTGATTTGCATTTCCCTTATGACTAAAGATGTTGAACATTTCTTTACGTGTTTCTCAGCCATTCGGCATTCTTCAGCTGTGAATTCTTTGTTTAACTCTGAACCCCATTTTTTAATCGGGTTATTTGTCTACCTGCAATCTAACTTCTTGATTTCTTTGTATATTTTGGATATAGCCCTCTATCTGTTGTAAAGATCTTTTCCCAATCTGTTGGTTGCCATTTTGTCCTAACAACCAGTGTCCTTTGCCTTACAGAAGCTTTGCAGTTTTATGAGATCCCATTTGTTGATTCTTGATCTTAGAGGATAAGCCATTGGTCTTTTGTTCAGGAAATTTTCTCCAGTGCCCTTGTGTTCGAGATGCTTCCCCACTTTTTCTTCTATTATATTGAGTGTGTCTCGTTTGATGTGGAGGTCCTTGATCCACTTGGACTTAAGCTTTGTACAGGGTGATAAGCATGGATTGATTTGCATTCTTCTACATGCTGACCTCCAGTTGAACCAGCACCATTTGCTGAAAAATGCTCTCTTTTTTCCATTGGATGGTTTTGGCTCCTTTGTCAAAAATCAAGTGACCAAATGTGTGTATGTTCATTTCTGTGTCTTCAATTCTATTCTACTGGTCTATCTGTCTGTCTCTGTACCAATACCATGCAGTTTTTATCACTATTGCTCTGTAATACTGCTTGAGTTCAGGAATAGTGATTCCCCCAGAAGTCCTTTTATTGTTGAGGATAGTGTTAGCTATCCTGGGTTTTTTGTTATTCCAGATGAATTTGCAAATTGTTCTGTCTAACTCTCTGAAGAATTGGATTGGTATTTTGATGGGGATTGCATTGAATCTGTAGAGCACTTTTGGTAAAATGGCCATTTTACTATGTTAATCCTGCCAATCCATGAGCATGGAAGATCTTTCCATTTTCTGAGGTCTTCTTCAATTTCTTTCTTCAGAGGCTTGAAGTTCTTATCATACAGATCTTTTACTTGCTTGGTTAAAGTCACACCGAGGTATTTTATATTATTTGGGACTATTATGAAGGGTGTCATTTCCCTAATTTCTTTCTCGGCTTGTTTCTCTTTTGTGTAGAGGAAGGCTACTGATTTATTTGAGTTAATTTTATACCCAGCCATGTTGCTGAAGGTGTTTATCAGGTTTAGTAGTTCTCTGGTGGAACTTTTGGGATCGCTTAAATATACTATCATATCATCTGCAAATAGTGATATTTTGACTTCTTCTTTTCCAATCTGTATCCCCTTGATCTCCTTTTGTTGTCTGATTGCTCTGGCTAGAACTTCAAGAACTATATTGAATAAGTAGGGAGAGAGAGGGCAGCCTTGTCTAGTCCCTGATTTTAGTGGGATTGCTTCAGGTTTCTCTCCATTTAGTTTAATGTTAGCTACTGGTTTGCTGTATATGGCTTTTACTATGTTTACATATGGACCTTGAATTCCTATTCTTTCCAGGACTTTTGTCATGAAGGGGTGTTGAATTTTGTCAAATGCTTTCTCGGCATCTAATGAATCATGTGGTTTTGTTCTTTCAGTTTCTTTATATAATGGGTCACGTTGATGGTTTTCCGTATATTAAACCATTCCTGCATGCCTGGGATGAAGCCTACTTGATCATTGTGGATGATTGTTTTGATGTGCTCTTGGATTCAGTTTGCCAGAATTTTATTGAGTTTTTTTGCATTGATATTCATAAGGAAAATTGGTCTGAAGTTCTCTTTCTTTGTTGGGTCTTTGTGTGGTTTAGGTATGAGAGTAATTGTGGCTTCATAGAAGGAATTCGGTAGTGATCCCTGTGTTTCAATTTTGTGGAATAGTTTGGATAATATTGGTATGAGGTCTTCTATGAAGGTCTGATAGAATTCTGCACTGAACCCGTCTGGACGTGGGCTCTTTTTGGTTGGGAGACCTTTAATGACTGCTTCTATTTCGTTAGGAGTTATGGGGTTGTTTAAGTGGTTTATCTGTTTCTGATTTAACTTTGGTACCTAGTATCTGTCTAGGAAATTGTCCATTTCCTGCAGATTTTCAAGTTTTGTTGAATATAGGCTTTTATAGTAAGATCTGATGATTTTTTGAATTTCCTCTGAATCTGTAGTTATGTCTCCCTTTTCATTTCTGATTTTGTTAATTTGGACACACTCTCTGTGTCCTCTCATTAGTCTGGCTAAGGGTTTATGTATCTTGTTGATTTTTTCAAAGAACCAACTTTTGGCTCTTTTGATTCTTTCTATGGTTCATTTTGTTTCTACTTGGTTGATTTCAGCTCTGAGTTTGATTATTTCCTGCCTTCTACTCCTCCTGGGTGTATTTGCTTCTTTTTGTTCTAGAGCTTTTAGGTGTGCTGTCAAGCTGCTGACATATGCTCTTTCCTGTTTCTTTCTGCAGGCACTCAGCGCTCTGAGTTTTCCTCTTAGCACAGCTTTCATTGTGTCCCATAAGTTTGGGTATGTTGTACCTTCATTTTCATTAAATTCTAAAAAGTCTTTAATTTCTTTCTTTATTTTTTCCTTGACCAGGTTATCATTGAGTAGAGCATTGTTCAATTTCCACGTATATGTGGGCATTCTTCCCTTATTGTTATTGAAGACCAGTTTTAGGCCGTGGTGGTCTGATAAGACACATGGGATTATTTCTATCTTTCTGTATCTTTTGAGGCCTGTTTTATGACCAATTATATGGTCAATTTTGGAGAAAGTACAATGAGGTGGTGAGAAGAAGGTAAATCCTTTTGTTTTAGGATAGAATGTTCTATAAATATCTGTTAAGTCCATTTGGTTCATGATTTCTCTTAGTCTGTCTATGTCTCTGTTTAATTTCTGTTTCCATGATCTGTCCATTGATGAGAGTAGGGTGTTGAAGTCTCCTACTATTATTGTGTGAGGTGCAATGTGTGCTTTGAGCTTTAGTAAGGTTTCTTTTATGTATGTAGGTGCCCTTGTATTTAGAGCATAGATATTTAGTTTTGAGAGTTCATCTGGGTCAATTTTTCCTTTGATGAATATGAAGTGTCCTTCCTTATCTTTTTTGATGACTTTTAGTTGAAAATCGATTTTTTTCGATATTAGAATGGCTACTCCAGCTTGCTTCTTCAGATCATTTGTTTGGAAAGTTGTTTTCCAGCCTTTCACTCTAAGGTAGTGTCTGTCTTTGTCTCTGAGGTGTGTTTCTTGTAGGCGGCAGAATGCAGGGTCCTCATTGTGTATCCAGTTTGTTAATCTATGTCTTTTTATTGGAGAGTTGAGACCATTGATATTGAGAGATATTAAGGAATAGTGATTATTGCTTCCTGTTATATTCATATTTGGATGTGAGATTATGTTTGTGTGCTTTTCTTTTCTTTGTTTTGTTGCCAAGACGATTAGTTTCTTGCTTTTTCTAGGGTGTAGCTTGCCTCCTTATGTTGGGCTTTACCATTTAGTATCCTTTGTAGTGCTGGATTTGTAGAAAGATATTGTGTAAATTTGGTTTTGTCATGGAATATCTTGGTTTCTCCATCTATGTTAATTGAGAGTATTGCAGGATACAGTAACCTGGGCTGGCATTTGTGTTCTCTTAGGGTCTGTATGACATCTGTCCAGGATCTTCTGGCTTTCATAGTCTCTGGTGAGAAGTCCAGTGTGATTCTGATAGGTCTGATTTTATATGTTACTTGACCTTTTCCCCTTACTGCTTTTAATATTCTTACTTTATTTTGTGATTTGGTGTTTTGACTATTATGTGACGGGAAGAGTTTCTTTTCTGGTCCAATCTATTTGGAGTTCTGTAGGCTTCTTGTATGTTTATGGGCATCTCTTTCTTTAGGTTAGGGAAGTTTTCTTTTATGATTTTGTTGAAGATATTTACTGGTCCTTTGAGCTGGGAGTCTTCACTCTCTTCTATACCTATTATCCTTAGGTTTGATCTTCTCATTGAGTCCTGGATTTCCTGTATGTTTTGGACCAGTAGCTTTTTCCGTTTTACATTTTCTTTGACCGTTGTGTCCATTTCTATGGAATCTTCTGCTCCTGAGATTCTCTCTTCTATCTCTTGTATTCTGTTTGTGATTCTTGTATCTATGGCTCCTTGTCTCTTCCTTTGGTTTTCTATATCCAGGGTTGTTTCCCTGTGTCCTTTCTTTATTGCTTCTATTTCCATTTTTAATTTCTTCACCTGTTTGATTGTGTTTTCCTGGAATTCTTTCAGGGATTTTTGTGATTCCTCTCTATGGGCTTCTACTTGTTTTTTATGTTTTCCTGCTTTTCTCTAAGGGAGTTCTTCATGCCTTTCCTGAAGCCCTCCAGCATCATGATCAAATGTGATTTTAAATCTAGATCTTGCTTTTCTGGTGTGTTTGGATATTCAGTGTTTGCTTTGGTGGGAGAATTGGGCTCCGATGATGCCATGTAGTCTTGGTTTCTGTTGCTTGGGTTCCTGCGCTTGCTTCTCGCCATCAGGTTGTCTCTGGTGTTACCTTGTTCTGCTATTTCTGACTGTGGCTAGACCATCCTATAGGCCTGTGTGCTATAGGTCAGGAGTGCTGTAGACATGTTTTCCTGTTTTCTTTCAGCCAGTTATGGGAACAGAGTGTTCTGCTTTTGGGTGTGTAGTCTTTCCTGTCTACTGGTCTTCAGCTGTTCCTGTGGTCCTGTGTCCTGAGTCCACCAGGCAGGTCTCTTGGAGCAGAAAAGTTGGTCTTACCTGTGGTCCCACAGCTCAAGTTGTTCATGGGGGGCTGCTTCTGAGCTCTTAGTGAGGGCGGCGACCAGGAGGGTCTGCGCTGCCTTTTCCTGGGGCCCCTGTGCACCGGAGTCCCAGATGGTGTTAGGTGTTTTCCTCTGGAGTCAGAAATGTGGGTAGAGTGTAGTCTCTTCTGGCTTCCCAGGCATGTCTGCCCCTCTGAAGGTTTAATTCTCCCTCCCACGGGATTTGGGTGCAGAGAACTGTTGACTGGTTCCCTTCAGGTCCGGGCAGTGTCTGGACTGAGGGGGATATGCTGTTCGAGTGCCAAAGATTTAGTTTTTACTTATTCACTTTACATCCTGTTTACTCCCCCTTCCTGGTCACCCTGCCCCTCCTCACAATCCTTCTCCATCCCCCTCTTCCCTTCTCCTCTGACCAGATGGGGAGTCCTCTGGGTATCCACCTACCCTGGCACTTCAAGTGTGTGTGGGACTAGGCCCTTCCCCTTCCACTGAGGCCAGATAAGGCAGCTCAGCTAGAAGAACATATCCCACAGACAGGCAATAGCAATAGCTTTTGGGATAGCCCCCATTCCAGTTGTTTAGGACCCATATGAAAACCAGGATGCATACATATCTGCTACATATGATCAGGGAGGTCTAGGTCCAGCCCATTTATGTTCTTTGGCTGGTGGTTCAGTCTCCAAAAACCTCAAGTGTCCAGGGTAGTTGACTCAGTCTTCCTGTGGAGTTCCCATCCCCTTCGGGCCCCACATTCCTCCTATTCGTCTAAAAGAGCCCACAAGCTCTAGCCTTTGTTTGGTGGTGGGTATCTGTATCTGTCTGAGTGAGCTACTGGGTGGAGCCTCTCAGAGAACACCATGCTCCTGGCTGCAAGCACAACTGAGTATCATTAATAGTGGCAGGGATTGGTTCTTGTCCATGGGATGGGTCTCAAGTTGGGCCAGTTATTGGTAGGCCATTCTCTCAGTCTCTGCTCCATTCCCAACCCCTGCATTTCTTGTAGATAAGATACGTTTTGGGTCAAATGTTTTGTGTGTGGTTTGGTGTCCCTATTGCTCCCCTGGGGTTCCTGCCTGGCCTGAGGGGGCACCTTCCCCAGGCTCTAGATGCCCAATGCTGTGAGTCACAGCTAAGGACACCCCCACTGATTCTTGGGTGCCTCCTCTATCCCAGGTCTCTGTCTCTTCCTGAAGATGTCCCCCACGTTCCCCTTCTCCAGTTCCATATTTCCATTCATTCGTATGGCCACAGGTCATCCCCTTTGCCCCTCCCCGCACCAGATCCCAACCCCTCCTCCCCTCCTGATCCTCTCTCCCACCCAGTTCCCTCCTTCCATCTGCCTTCCACAACTATTCCATTCCCCTTTCCAATGGAGACTCAAGCATCCTTGCCAAGCACAATCTTTAATTCTGATAAACTGTAATTTTCTTTTGTTGCTGAAGCCTTTAGTGAAGACCAGGATAGGGTGTCAGATCCCTTGCAGCTGAAAGCTTGTGTGAACTGACATGGGTGTTGGTAAGGAAAGTTGGGTCCTTTGCAAGAGCAGTATATGTTCTTTACTCCTGAGGTATCTTCCTAACCTGCTCATTTTTATCATTAACAAATGATCAATATATAAATAATAATATAAAATAATGGACATCTTAAGACCTTTTCACACATACACATAATGCAACTTGATTACGCTTCTCCATTTGTTCACTTCTCTTCCCTCCTGTTTGAGTCTTCTTCCCAAATAGTCCCCTTTCTACTTTCAAGTCTTATTCATTTATCCACTCTAGAGTTTTTACGTATGAGGGAGCACAGGATACTGTCCTTCTCAGTCTGGCTTGTTTTGCTTAACATGATCTCTAGTTCCACTTGTTTTCTTGAAAACAGCAGACTTTCATGATTATTTATGACTCAGTAACTCAAAGTGAGATTTTAAAAGCAATGTAATATATTTCCCAGTATCGTTTGCAAGGGGAGGCAGCTTCGTTTCTTTTGTAGAATTGTTTTTATTGAGCTGGAGTAGGATCTCTGGGTGATGTGTTTAACTTTACTTTTAATAAGCTTCCACGGGGCACTACATGGAGTTCGGAGAAGAGTGTCAAATCAGTGACTAATAAAATCAGAAAAGTTATAAAACACAAATATATTCAAGAACAAGCCTTCGATGTGGTCCGATGTCAGCAAATACTGTATTTCCTTCAAGTGAACGCTCCCCAGGAGAAGTAAAAATAGACCCTTTTGTTTAACTACCTTTTATGTCTGTGTGTACATACACTTACATGTATGCATTTAACGCATGTAAAATAATATTATCCCCTGAGTTTAACTTCCGTGTGTGTGTGTGTGTGTGTGTGTGTGTGTGTGTGTATGTACACATATGCTTATATATACAGTGCATAATTTCAGGTAAATATAAAATAATATGATCCCTTGAGTCTTTATCAAACAACTTCGATGTTATTTGTCCCTCATTCTCCTTCTGTATTGGCCCCACTCCCACTCCCCGATTGGATGCCCCTCCACATTTTCTGTTTCCCATTTGGGAATGTTGACAATGGCCTCCACAAGCATCATAGACAAAGAGAAACCCCCATAGCAGAAACTAAGAACCTCCTTTTGATGGTTGGTCAGGGTTACTTAAGTGACTCCAAAATGATATAGGTTATCATATTATAGCCTTTGATTGCCTCTGAAGGGTTGAGGGTGGGCCCTCATTGCTGAAAACACCATATGACTTGGAAGCCTAGATCCTGATCTGACTTGAAAGCCTTGCTTCTGTGGAATAGCTTCCATGGTTCCAGAAAATACTACTGAAGCTGCCAAGAGGTGGGGAGAGAAGATAGTCCTACCTAACCGCATTATCTGTGAGCCACGACTATTACTTGCATGGACAGACATGTGTAATGGTGTATAAAGTGGCATTCACATGTCAGTGGCAACCACAGCTGTGACTCAAGGCCCACTCAACAGGAGGATGTCATGCTTAGTACTGGAAACTGAACCAACCTTCTAGGGATAGTGAAGCCAAGGATTTGAAAAGAATCTACTGTTGCTACTATTCTAGACCAGAATACTTTCTTACTACATTTTCGTTTTATTCATATACCTAGAGATAAGAATACCTATCACCCTTTATCAGAGAAGCCTCTTTTTTATAGCAGATAGAGACCATCAGAGAAAGCTACAGCTGGACAGAATGCTCAGAGCAAGAAATCGTGGGGAAGCCCAGCTGTATCCAACAGACACATCTATACCACATCCCCTGCATCTGTGGCTCAGAGAACATGGGCGAAGAGGTGGGCAAATGATTGTAAGAGTCAGACTACCAGGAAGTCTGCTGTAAAACAGTCTTCCGGAAATGGCTGCATAGTCAAGACCAGAGCAATGACAACATTAATAACTAACGTGGATGAGAGAAAATTTCATAGGATCCCACCCCGGGACAAAGAACTGACGAGTATTGAGTGCTGGATGGAGAATTATCTTCTTCCAGGGATGTGCCCCCTATTGGTTGTTCAATGCAAAGTGGTCAGCCTTGAAACCATAAATATACAAGCAACAAAAATAGGTTTGACAGTTCTCTGTATTTGTACACACACATGCATGTGTGCATATCATAAATATAATCAAAGAAAAAGAGGCTATCAACTGGAGAGGGGACATGAGAATGTGGGCGGGAAGCTGGGAGGGAATGAAGCGATGTAATCATATTTCAGTCAAAAATCACTAAAAAGTGAATAATAATGGAAAAGCCCCTTTGTTTACACATGAGATCTACTTTAACTCTGTTCTGCAGGGTTTCGATGCTCACTCGAGACCCATGCCTCCTGCTTTTATTCGTGTGGGAGTCACTGCCTCAGGAGCTGTGGTGATGGAATACGGCGTGACCGCAGACTTGAAATCAGTGCCTGGAAAGACTAGAAAAGTGTGGGGGAAAAAAATGAAACAAGGCACAAGTTAAGGGGTGTCTGATTTACAGCGGAGACGTGAGCTCTTCACACTCAAACTCAAGAGTTGAGCTTTCTTCATCGTGAAGAGGATTCATCTCTCTGTGTGGGCTGTAATGTCCAACACATCTTAACTGTAGAGCTCCACCCACTGCCGACTTTGTCACCTCAGTACTTCCGGCAGTAGGCGGAGCTTCCTGCCTTCCGGCAGCTCCTTTGGTTTCTTCCTGTGCCTGTTTCCAAACAGAAGCTGGAACTTTTAATGCATGAACTGAACGGTGTCATATCCACATTAAAGTTTTCCAGTGATTTATCATTGCTGTCTTATAAATATCTTCAAGTTATCAAGCATACTCAACGGCGACGTGTGAGAACAGAGTATGAGTCACCACGGAAATATGCATGCCAAGTCAAACAAAGCATGCCATAGAAGCTTAATTCCAATGTCCAATTATTATATAGCCCACATCACTTTCTTTACAAAGTTGAACTAAAATACAGGACCTCTTTAGTTTCAAAATGCTAAGAATTTATGTCCTATTATTTTTAAACGTTTAACAGTTAAATGATAAAAATATGCCCAGAATTCTGTGTCACCATGGTGGTTTGTATATGCTTGGCCCAGGAAGTGGCACTATTATGAAGTGTGGCCTTGTTGGAGTAGGTGTGGCCTTACTGGAGGAAGTGCATCGCTGTGGGGGTGGGCTTTGAGACTCTTCTCTTAGAGACAGTCTGCTCCTGGCTTCCTTTGGATGAAGATGTAGGACTCTCAGCTTCCCCTGTGCCATGTTCCTGCCTTGATGATAATGGACTGAACCTCTGAACCTGTAACCAGTAAATGTTGTCCTTATAAAAAGTTGCCTTGGTCATGGTGTCTCTTCACTGCAATAAAACCCTAACTAAGACAGTCACTAATGCCCTTTCTTTGCCTAGTACCGTCTGGTTTATCAAGTGTTTCTGTGTGACCCGCTTCATAGTTTTTAATTTTTTTATTTATAATTTTTTTTACTGTTTAAGATTAAAGTACATCCTTCTCCCTTCTCTTCCAACCCCTTTCACGTCTTTTCACCCCTTTCAAATTATTCCTAGCCGTTTATTCTTTGGTTGTTACTGTTACAGGCATGTGTGTGTGAATACATGTGTCAGTGCAGTCGTCTGAGGTCATTTAATGTTGCTTGTGTACATTTCCCCCTGGGGCTGCTCACTTGGTGTTGGATGATTGTTTAGGGTGCTCATCCCTAGACTAGCTCTCTCTTTCTCAGCAGTTTTCAATCACAAATCCTTCACCGAGGGCTAGGGCCCCGTGTGGTTCTCCCCATCTACATTGACATTAACTCAGGTTAGTGTTCAGGTCTTGTTTAAGGAGCCGTATTATTGAAGTTTACTGGATAGGTTATATTGCCATATCGAGAAGAGTCGATCTTGCAGCAGATTTTCCTCCTCTGGCTCTTAATCATCTTTCTACTCCTCCTTTGTGATATCCCTGAGCCTTAGGTGGGAGGGTGGTGTTGCCAATGTATCAGGTAGGGGCTGGGCACCCTACAGTCAGTCTCTGCATTATAAAGTCATCTGTATTTGTGGCTTTCTGTAGTAGAAATCTATAGATGGAGATCTGCTACAAAACAAAACAACAAAACCAAAACCAAAACCAAAAAAATCTTCTTTGATAAGTGCCATCGTTATCTGTGGCCATAACTATTTAGAATGCAGTTGGGAATTATGCTGGTTTAGGAAAGTGACCATAGCCTGTTCTCTGAGATCTGTAACCTTATTACCATGGGTGGTTGTCTAGGGTTGTACAAGGTGTGGATTTCATATTGTTTAGTGGGTCTTAATCCAATTAGGCAGCTCTTGGTTACCTCCAAGATGTAGGTGTCACTATTACCTTAAGGGATACCTTGTGCTGATCATTTTGTGGTTCATAAATGTTACAGATAAGTAGAATAAAACTTTCTCCCCTCATCAGCCTGCACAGTACTTTCAGGCATAACAAGAGATAGTGCACAGGGAGGAGGCTTTTGTTCAGATGCAGCCTGACTTTTGAGTCCTATATCCAAAGTTTGTGGTGTCTTCAACAACAGGAAATTATCTTCCCTTTTTGAGGGGCAAGGAAAACAGCAGCAGCAGCTTATACTATTTTGAAAGTCTCTTGGACTCTCCTGATCAGTAACTCAAAAGACGGCTTTTCATACAGGAGTTTTTGTTAGATAGTCCACGGCATTTGGAGGGAGTATTATCACCCCAAGTGGCATAACTTCATTTAAACTATATACACATATATACAATTTCTCTTTCTTTTCCCTCCTCTCTCTCTCTCTCTCTCTCTCTCTCTCTCTCTCTCTCTCTCTCTCTCTCTCTCTCCTCTCTCCCCCCCCCACACACAGAGTGTAGTTTTTAGGTAAGTATAAAATATGATTCATTATGACTTTTTCAAGCATCCTTAATGTAACTTCTCCATCCTTCCTCCTACTTGTGTACTGATCTCCCTTCCCACCCACTCATTAATGCCCCCTCCCCCACTTTCTCCATCTTCTTCACATTACCTCTATCCCATTCCCCTCTCTAGGCTCTTCCTCTCTCCCCTCATGATTCTCCTGCCCTTTCTTTCCTGCTTTCCATGGTTACCCCAGGTTACATACACACATGTGAACTAGGAACTGATATAAGAGAGGACATACAGTGTTTATCTTTCTGACCTGGGTTACCTCATTCAATATAGAATTTCCTAGTTTAATACAGAGGTGAATGTTAGCAGCAAACCATTGAACTGAGAACAGATCCCAGTTGGAGGAATTAGAGAAAGGATTGAAGGAGCTGAAGGGGTTTGCAACCCCAGAAGAACAAAAATGCCAACCAACCAGAGCTCCCAGGGACTAAACCACTACCCAAAGTCTATACATGGACTGACCCAGGGCTCCAATGCATATGTAGCAGAGGATAGCCTTGGTGGGCACTAATGGAAGGGGAAGCCCTTGGTCTGCCAAGGCTGGAGCCCCCCAGTGTAGGTGAACGGGGAGGTGGATGGGAAGGGGAACACCCTTATAGAGGAAGGGGGGGGATGGGATAGGGGGCTTATGTCCCAGAACCCTCAAAAGGGAATAACATTTGAAATGTAAATAAAAAATATCTAATAAAAGAAAAAATACAAAAAAAAAAAAAAGAATTTCCTAGTTTAAATTCTTTTCCCATGCCTTTGCAGGGAGGGTCCGCTTTGTGAGTTCCAAGGAGTCTCGCTTCATAATCTTTAGCTTTTCACCTCTCTTCGCCTTTTCCAGACAAAGCAGATGAAGGAGAATTGAGTTTTTCCACTTCTTGCTGAGTATTTTCCTTCCTGTGTTCTTAAGGATGCCACAAGGAGTCTGTGATAGGAGATTGTTCTAAAAATGTGAATTTCTATCTTTCATTTTAGTTGAATTTAAGAAGTAGAGACATTTAGAAACACTAAAGCTTGCTAGTTGTGTAAACTTTGGAAGAATCTATAACATATACTTTTATTTGGATATTTTAAGGACAACTTTAGAAAGTGTGCATTCGTGAACACAAGAAATTTCAACTATATCTATTTCTGTTTATAGATTATGTAAATGTTGAATCTTGGAATGTAATTGTCAATGATTTTAAGTTATCCTGATTGTATTAACGGATTAAAAACTGTAACCATTCCTTCTTTGTAGCATGGTGTATCTAGCAGACTTATAAAATGAAGTAGAAGAATTGAGGGAAGAGCATTGAGCAAGCTCAATAATAAATTGTGTAAACATGATATTCTGCCATGTTTCTGATGAGCTCCAAGCTGTAATTTTCTAACAGAATGAAATAACTCTGTCAGAGGCAAAATCAATACCTTGGAAGCACACAGCGATGTTCTGTGAAATTAGAAATGGACCTTCCTTTTCCATTATAAAGTAAGGATAAGTGACTTAGGTAGTGGGAGCACATAGAGTCTGTGGAATACAGAGCCACGACTCTCAGCAGAAATTAAGTTTGAATGTTCTGTGTCTTCCTCATTCCTACAACACACAAGTGGGGGTCAGGGGTGACATGTGAGGGTCAGGGGTGACATGTGGGGGTCAGAGGTGATGTGAGGTGTCAGAGGTGACGTGGGGGTCAGAGGTGACATGTGGGAGTCATAGGGTGACACGTGGGAGTCAGAGGGTGACACGTGGGAGTCAGAGGGTGACATGTAGGAGTCATAGGCAACACGTAGGAGTCAGGGGGTAACATGAATGTCAGAGGGTGACATGGAATTCAGAGAGTAATGTGGAAGGTTAGAGGGTGACTTCAGAGTTCTTGCTCTCCTATCAACTTATGGGCTCTGGAGGTAGAACTCAGACCATGAGTCTTGTGTGCACCTCTGCCCTCTGAGGCACTGGGTCTTGTGTGCACCTCTGCCCTCTGGGCCACCACACTGGCTCTTGTTGATACAAACCCAGCACTGTATGTGGGTGATTCTATGAACTCTCCTTCCATCAATCTCTGGCAGATCTTGTTCTTTTATGTTATATCCTGCTTTTTGGTTTGAAATGTCCTTGTTTTTCCAGGACCTTGAACTATATCACTATTTTTACTTACTTCAAATATTTCTAAAATTTTAATATAAGACTCATAGACACAAGTGCTCTTGTCAGAACATCCTCAGCTGTGTCACGAGTGTATGGTTAAGCTGTGCTATCGGCAGCCCTAATTCTAGGAATTTAAAAAGTCTCTTCCTTATTTCTTCAGTGATACACTGGTACAGAAGTGTTTTGTCTGGTTCACATGTATTTGTGTAAATTGGTATTTCTCCTGTAATAATTCCTAGCTCTACTATCCTGATTGTTTCTATATTTTATATGCTTTGATGGTTAATTTCCATAACTTCTCTCTTACTTTGTGAGAATCCATTCTGTGGTGGTGGTGGTGGTGGTGGTGGTGGTGGTGGTGGTGGTGGTGGTGGTGTGTGTGTGTGTGTGTGTGTGTGTGTGTGTGTGTAATAAAATGTGGCCATACATGCTGTGAAAGTGCTCTACCACTGAGCTATGTTTCTAGTCTGGAACAATGTGTGTGTGTGTGTGTGTGTGTGTGTGTGTGTGTGTGTGTGTAGAATTAAATGTAGCCATACATGCTGGGCAAGTGCTCTACCACTGAGCTGTGTTTCTAGTCTGGAACAGTGTCTTTCTTGCTTCTCAGTGAGGATATTAATTATACAAAGTTTTCTTCACTGTTGCATTTTGTATTGCCTTTCGACTTCTTGTTTCTATCTCTCTCTTTTTTCATGTTGGGGGCAGTCTGATCAGTATAGTACTGATAGCAACAGATCTGAGCGTCAAACCTCTGACATTTGAATGTAATATGTACTCTGAGTACTTGAGATATTCTGCTTGCCAACACTGGTTGGCATGCTGGAGCCTTATGTCATCGTATACCCATTTGGTCAGATGTCTTATGACAATGATGTGACTATAATTTACTATCTGCTTCACTCTGGGAGAAGTCTGAAGTCTGAGAGGCGAAGCTCGGCATGCAAGCACTGCCTGATCCTCTGGTGAGAACCCTGGACCCCAGGAGAGCTCTCTCCTGGCGGGCAACACAGATAAGTTGATAAGTACAGAAAGTGAAGTGCCTCCCTCTGATACACTGGGAGGGGACACTGGAAGCCCTGGAAACCCTTGCTCTGCTCCTCTTGTGTTTTATCCCAGGGGTCTTTTCCCTTTGCCAACATTAATTTGGACCCTTTCACTATTATAAAATGTAATCACCACTATGTCAGTATTTCTGAGTTCTGTGAATCACAGAGCCCCAGAATGCAAGTGACCCTTCTGTCCTCTTCCTTCTCCTCTCCTCTCCTCTCCTCTCCTCTCCTCTCCTCTCCTCTCCTCTCCTCTCCTCTCCTCTCCTCTCCTCTCCTCTCCTCTCCTCTCCTTTCCCTTTTTCTTCCTTTTCCCTCTTTCTTTCTTTCTTTCTTTCTTTCTTTCTTTCTTTCTTTCTTTCTTTCTTTCTTTCTTTCTTCCTTCCTTCCTTCCTTCCTTCCTTCCTTCCTCTCTCTCTCTCTCTCTCTCTCTCTCTCTCTCTCTCTCTCTTTCTTTCTTTCTTCTCCTCCTCCTCCTCCTTCTCCTCCTCCTCCTTCAAAGCCTTACTACCCAGACCTGGCTGGCCTCAAAGCAGTCTTCTTGCTTCTGTCTCCCAAATGCTGAGGTTAAAGTCATACCTGACTGGAAATTCTTAATTGAGTCTTCATATTTTATGAAAAGTACTAAGTACATATTGGCATCCCAAAATATGAAGACGAGAGCCCTTCATTTCACAATGGAGTAGGGATTTTTAAGGTTTTCTTCAGCTATCCCTAAAGTCTCAGGGGTCATTCCCGGACGCTCTGGAATGCAAAACTCGTTCATGTTAACACCAGGGCTTTGTGTACCTCGCGATGTTCACGTTTGCATTAATGGCATAAAACAGTGATGGGTAAAGCTGCATTATCCTCTGCTGTGAACTAAGCTATAGCAGTCTTTAAATTTATTATTTCTTCCTGTGTGTGCTTGCATGTGCACGGATGCGTGTGCACATGTGTACACACACACAAACACATGCATGCTCATATAAACTTCATGTGAAGTACAAGGAAAATCCCAGGAATTGCACTCTTCCATCATGGGTTCTGGGGATTCTCAGGCTGTTAGACATGCACAGCAAGCACTTTACCCACTGGGCCATCGGGCCAGCAAACCAATTTCAACAGCACACAATGTTGTAAGAAAAGACCAGTTCCCCTTGAGGCTGATGGGCTCAAGTAGTAAAACTTGTAAATTGAATAGCAATTTTAAAATATTTTATGCGAGAAAATAAGAATTTCTGTTTACAGCAGTTCTGTATGCAGAAATGCATCAGCCATTACAAAGAGAAACAGTGCGGGCCATTTAGTTGAAATCACCATTTTCCCAGGCTAACCGGGTTTTATTTGAAAGCCTGAGAGACAGGGCCACTGGTGTTGGTGTTTGGTAGACAGTTTTATTTTTTAAATGAACGAAGTGAGCCTATGAATTAAGGAAAACAAATGATAGTTTTGACTTCCAATAAGGAATCTCAGACTTTAAGAAAAAAATAAAAGACCCATAGAGACAGGCATGGTGGTGCACACCTTTAATCCCAGCACTCAGGAGGCAGAGGCAGGTGGATCTCTGTGATTTTTAAGTAAGTTCCAGACATCAAGGAGCCAGGGATATATAGAAAGACCTGCCTCAAAAAATTATAAGTTTATAAAACTTAAATTGACCACTGGAAATTTTCCAATATGGCGTTTTCTGATGAAATCAGCAATAATATTAACAACTGTGTTTCACTGGAAATTGTGTAATGAAATTTGCCAACACTTTGAGGATCTGTATAACTTGAACAAAGATTTGTCAGTGATATACAAAGTTACACATTGATAAAAGATACATTCCCAGTGTGAAATACACCAGGGCCTTTAATGTCAGAGAGGGAAGAAGTTCATAAGTGAGGGACAGCTTTTGCCTGGCAATTTGTCTTTGGGAAACCATTGCTCTCCTGTTTCAGTGCACAAATATCTGAAAGATGCTGTTCAAACATTCTTCCCTTTTCCAGGAGTGTCTTGCTGTGAGGGGACATTTTCTCCACATACTTCAGCCAAAACAACATGTTGCAGCTGGTTAAATGCAGGAGCAGATACAAGTCCAGATGTCTCTTATTAGGACAGACATTAAAGTGTTTGCCAAAAATACCACTCATGTACTAAATCTTTTTTGTTGTTGTTTTGGAAAATGTAATTATTTTCATAAATTATATTACTAAACTCTGTCCTGGGTTCATTATTGTTATTTTGAAATGAGTTAATAAACATTTTAAAATGCTCATTTTGATCTCACGATGGCAAACTTGAATAGCTGTAACTCACACGAAGAGAGGTCTTTGAATGGAAAATAGAAAGTGGTTCTCATTGAGGAGCCTGAGAGCTGTGCTTCGGGACTAAGAAGGGAGCTGCACTTTTGAGGACTGGGTGTGGTCAAATGCTCTTATTTGTGGGTGCATTTCTCTGGAATTGTTCCTTTCTTTGTTCTATCTAAGGTTCCTTAACTCCCTGACATGGGGCTGGGTGACGGCATACTGGGAGAGAGTCAAGAAGGGATTTACAAGCCCCTCAGCCCACTACATGGAAACGGCTCTCCCTCCATTTTACTTAATGGTCATGACTTGGAGTCATTTCTGATTTTCTCTCTTCTGAAAATAGCTTCTGTGTTCCCATCAAGATACAGGTAGGTTCAGGGACTGGCTGTTTGCTGGCAGCCCTCCCCTCTTCACCGTTTTTTTGGTGCAGAATGTCTACTGCATTATCTAATTTTCAAAGAGTTATACTTTAACTCTGCTGATTCCTTTCTTACCTTTGTAGGCATCTGGCGGGCCACCCTCTCAACAGACAGCCTGATTCCCGGAACTGTGCATGTTCCTGTGGACGGCAAAGACATTGCCAATGAGGTTCAGTTGAAGATCTTGAAATAGGAGATCAAGCTGTGTATTCAGGTGGACCCTGAATGCAATCGCAGTTTAAAGGAAGCCAGAGGAAGACGTGTTACAGACGAGAGTAATGGATGGGCTTGGGAAGGTGCCTCAGAGAGGTTAAGAGCGCCTGCTGCTCTCGCAGAGGACCCAGGGCGACTTCCCAGCATGCACGCTGGCAGTTCACTGTCACCTGTGACTCTAACTCCAGGAGACTGACACCCTCTCCTGACATCATGCACAACCGCGTGCATATGGTGCGGAGATGTATACTCAGGCCCTGACACAAACTCAAAATTAAAAAAAAAAAACTTAAAATAAGAGTAGGAGCAAATAAAGAAGCAGAGATACAAATTCCCCAGCCAAGGGGAGTATCAACCAGGAAAAAGTGACAGAGCAAGGGGACATGGCTAGCACAGTAGTTTCAGATGTGAAGCCACCAGATGTTGGAGGGGATTAAATGCTGTTATCTTAAACAATTCACTGTCATAATTGTCTGTAACAACTTCAGTTAGAGTATTTTTTTTTAATGCTATGGGGAGGTTATTTGGGAAGTGCTAGGGACTGGGGTGAGGGAGGCAGGAGAGGAAAGGGAGAGCAATGGAGGGTGACTATGATCAATCTGCATCATATGGGGCAGGAGAATGTCACAGGGAAAGCCGGGTGGGTGGTGGTGGTGGTGTACACCTTTGATCCCAGCACTTGGGATTAAGAGGTAGGAGGGTCTCTGAGTTTGTGGCTCTACAGAGCGAGTTTCAGGACAGCTATGGCTGTTACACAGAAAAACCCTGAAAAAAAAAATCAATGAAAAAGAAAAGTGCACACATCCCTCCTCTGGGGTGTGATGATGATTTAGGAGGTACCAGGCAGGAAGTGCATCCATCCACCTGTATCAGTCAGGTGGTATCGCAAGTTTCCAGTAACTTGAATGCCTTGACAATGGAGCTAGGGAGGCAGAATATAAACAGAAGGGGGAACAAAATAATCATGGGAAGTAAAGTGAGAGACGGACCTGGGAGGGAGAGAGGAGGGGAAGGGAAAAAGCAGGGCAGAATCAGGTGTGGGAGGAAATAGGGGAGAAGTAGAGAGGGTCAGGAAATTGAACCAGAAGCATTTAGCAGTGGGGGATGGGGGAGTAACTACTAGAAGGAAAGCCAGGGAAGCAAGAGGTATCTAGGACCCAATGGGGATGACACCAGCCGAAGTACCCTACAAAGGGGGGAGAGAACCTGTGGAGACCATATTCAGTAGTTAGGCATGGGCCCCGGTTGAGGGATGGGGTCACCCACCCATCTCAAAAATATTAACCCAGAATTACTCCTGTCTAAAGGAAATACAGGGACAAAGAGTGGAACAAAGACTGAAGGAAAGGGCATCCAAAGACTGCCCCACCTAGAGACCCACCCCATCTGCAGACACCAAACCCAGACACTGTTGCTGATGCCAAGAAGTGCTTGCTGACAGGAGCCTGATACAGCTGTCCCCTGAGAGGTTCTACCAGAGCCTGACTAATACAGATGCTCACAGCCAGCCAACCATCGGACTGATCGCAGGGACCCCAGTGGAAGAGTTAGGGGAAGGACTGAAGGAGCTGAAGGGGTTTGCAACCCCATAGGAAGAACAATATCATCAACCAACCAGATGCCCCCAGAGCTCCTAGGGACTAAACTACCAACCAAAAAGGACCCATGGCTCCAGCTGCATATGTAGTAGAAGATGGCCTTATCTGGCATCTGTGGGAATGGAGGTCCTTGGTCACCAGAGTAGGAGAATGCTAGGGTGGTGAGGTGGGAGTGGGGACACCCTCATAGAAGCAGGGTAGGGGGGTGGGGTAGGGGATTTTCAGTGCAGAAACAAGGAAGGGGGATAACGTTTGAAATGTGAATAAATAAAATAACCAATAAAAACAAACAAAACAGAACCAGAGTGCTTGGGTGCCTCCCATTGGTGGAGGCAGGGGAGTGGCTGGGTCACCTATGTTTTACTTAGTCCTATGTTTTGGGTTCTCAAGAAAGGCTTGCCCAAGAGACTTAGGAACAGGTAACAACAGTAGGAATTTCTTTTCCAGCCCCCAGTCTTGGCGAAATTTCGGGCGTCACTTACTTTGGGGAGGAAATGAACTGTATATCCCATTTTATACTATTGGTGTAGGGGGATGATGCCATTGTAAGATCTGAGATGAGAATATTCCCGCAGGACTGTCCTCTGGCCCCATGCAGTTAAGGCAGGAAGCCACTTCTGTCCTTTCCCTGTGTTTGGTGTTAATGTAGCTTCCGAGAGTTGTGTTGTCTGCATATGAACACAGAGCACGGAGAGCTGTGGGGCACATGGCTGGGGGCAGGAACCTTGAGGTCCTCTTCAACACAAGAAATCACACTACATAAGAAGTTATAAAAATAAGTGCCCGAGAGAATGCTTTCTGAAATTATGGCAACGTCAAGAGTAGAGCACAAAGTTTGATGCCTAGAATCTGCGGCATTAAAACTGCCAAGAAGATGAGCTTTTATTTCGGTTACATCAATGCATTACCAGGGAAATATCTCAGAACACATTCTGGACTCGGGGGCTTTCTACAAACTAGCGTTCCCCTTTCTTCATGCGAATAGAGTCACTTTGGATATTTTAGTGACAGCGAGACGTATTTAAAAGCAATAGAGAATAAGAAATGACAAATAAAACCTAAATTGATGGGCTAGGTCAAACAAAGAGAACTGTATTAGAAGAAAATGATCGTTTTCGGCAGCCTGCCCACAGGGCTGTAATTAGTCCTAAAGCTGTTGGTGGTGGTGGGTGGTCACTTGCTTCCGGCGGTCAGTGAGAGCCTGAAACTCAGGTCCACACAGATTCTGCAGTAAAACACTTCACTTTGCTGCACCGAAACTTGAAGGTATAAATTACTACTAATTAAAAAATATTTCTCCCTGGACTGGGGATTTAGCTCAGTGGTAGAGCGCTTACCTAGGAAGCGCAAGGCCCTGGGTTCGGTCCCCAGCTCCGAAAAAAAAGAACCAAAAAAAAAATATTTCTCGCTGTGCTAAGAGGAAAACAAATAGCGCTGAGTGCCTGCAGAAAGAAACAGGAAAGAGCATATGTCAGCAGCTTGACAGCACACCTAAAAGCTCTAGAACAAAAAGAAGCAAATACACCCAGGAGGAGTAGAAGGCAGGAAATAATCAAACTCAGAGCTGAAATCAACCAAGTAGAAACAAAAAGGACCATAGAAAGAATCAACAGAACCAAAAGTTGGTTCTTTGAGAAAATCAACAAGATAGATAAACCCTTAGCCAGACTAACGAGAGGACACAGAGAGTGTGTCCAAATTAACAAAATCAGAAATGAAAAGGGAGACATGACTACAGATTCAGAGGAAATTCAAAAAATCATCAGATCTTACTATAAAAACCTATATTCAACAAAATTTGAAAATCTTCAGGAAATGGACAATTTCCTAGACAGATACCAGGTATCGAAGTTAAATCAGGAACAGATAAACCAGTTAAACAACCCCATAACTCCTAAGGAAATAGAAGCAGTCATTAAAGGTCTCCCAACCAAAAAGAGCCCAGGTCCAGACGGGTTTAGTGCAGAATTCTATCAAACCTTCATAGAAGACCTCATACCAATATTATCCAAACTATTCCACAAAATTGAAACAGATGGAGCGCTACCGAATTCCTTCTACGAAGCCACAATTACTCTTATACCTAAACCACACAAAGACACAACAAGGAAAGAGAACTTCAGACCAATTTCCCTTATGAATATCGACGCAAAAATACTCAATAAAATTCTGGCAAACCGAATTCAAGAGCACATCAAAACAATCATCCACCATGATCAAGTAGGCTTCATCCCAGGCATGCAGGGATGGTTTAATATACGGAAAACCATCAACGTGATCCATTATATAAACAAACTGAAAGAACAAAACCACATGATCATTTCATTAGATGCTGAGAAAGCATTTGACAAAATTCAACACCCCTTCATGACAAAAGTCCTGGAAAGAATAGGAATTCAAGGCCCATACCTAAACATAGTAAAAGCCATATACAGCAAACCAGTTGCTAACATTAAACTAAATGGAGAGAAACTTGAAGCAATCCCACTAAAATCAGGGACTAGACAAGGCTGCCCACTCTCTCCCTACTTATTCAATATAGTTCTTGAAGTTCTAGCCAGAGCAATCAGACAACAAAAGGAGATCAAGGGGATACAGATCGGAAAAGAAGAGGTCAAAATATCACTATTTGCAGATGATATGATAGTATATTTAAGTGATCCCAAAAGTTCCACCAGAGAACTACTAAAGCTGATAAACAACTTCAGCAAAGTGGCTGGGTATAAAATTAACTCAAATAAATCAGTTGCCTTCCTCTATACAAAAGAGAAACAAGCCGAGAAAGAAATTAGGGAAACGACACCCTTCATAATAGACCCAAATAATATAAAGTACCTCGGTGTGACTTTAACCAAGCAAGTAAAAGATCTGTACAATAAGAACTTCAAGACACTGAGGAAAGAAATTGAAGAAGACCTCAGAAGATGGAAAGATCTCCCATGCTCATGGATTGGCAGGATTAATATAGTAAAAATGGCCATTTTACCAAAAGCAATCTACAGATTCAATGCAATCCCCATCAAAATACCAATCCAATTCTTCAAAGAGTTAGACAGAACAATTTGCAAATTCATCTGGAATAACAAAAAACCCAGGATAGCTAAAACTATCCTCAACAATAAAAGGACTTCAGGGGGAATCACTATCCCTGAACTCAAGCAGTATTACAGAGCAATAGTGATAAAAACTGCATGGTATTGGTACAGAGACAGACAGATAGACCAATGGAATAGAATTGAAGACCCAGAAATGAACCCACACACCTATGGTCACTTGATTTTTGACAAAGGAGCCAAAACCATCCAATGGAAAAAAGAGAGCATTTTCAGCAAATGGTGCTGGTTCAACTGGAGGGCAACATGTAGAAGAATGCAGATCGATCCATGCTTATCACCCTGTACAAAGCTTAAGTCCAAGTGGATCAAGGACCTCCACATCAAACCAGACACACTCAAACTAACAGAAGAAAAACTAGGGAAACATCTGGAACACATGGGCACTGGAAAAAATTTCCTGAACAAAACACCAATGGCTTATGCTCTAAGATCAAGAATCGACAAATGGGATCTCATAAAACTGCAAAGCTTCTGTAAGGCAAAGGACACTGTGGTTAGGACAAAACGGCAACCAACAGATTGGGAAAAGATCTTTACCAATCCTACAACAGATAGAGGCCTTATATCCAAAATATACAAAGAACTCAAGAAGTTAGACCGCAGGGAAACAAATAACCCTATTAAAAAATGGGGTTCAGAGCTAAACAAAGAATTCACAGCTGAGGAATGCCGAATGGCTGAGAAACACCTAAAGAAATGTTCAACATCTTTAGTCATAAGGGAAATGCAAATCAAAACAACCCTGAGATTTCACCTCACACCAGTGAGAATGGCTAAGATCAAAAACTCAGGTGACAGCAGATGCTGGCGAGGATGTGGAGAAAGAGGAACACTCCTCCATTGTTGGTGGGATTGCAGACTGGTAAAACCATTCTGGAAATCAGTCTGGAGGTTCCTCAGAAAATTGGACATTGAACTGCCTGAGGATCCAGCTATACCTCTCTTGGGCATATACCCAAAAGATGCCTCAACATATAAAAGAGACGTGCTCCACTATGTTCATCGCAGCCTTATTTATAATAGCCAGAAGCTGGAAAGAACCCAGATGCCCTTCAACAGAGGAATGGATACAGAAAATGTGGTACATCTACACAATGGAATATTACTCAGCTATCAAAAACAACGAGTTTATGAAATTCGTAGGCAAATGGTTGGAACTGGAAAATATCATCCTGAGTGAGCTAACCCAATCACAGAAAGACATACATGGTATGCACTCATTGATAAGTGGCTATTAGCCCAAATGCTTGAATTACCCTAGATCCCTAGAACAAACGAAACTCAAGACGGAGGATCAAAATGTGAATGCTTCACTCCTTCTTTAAATGAGGAAAAACAATACCCTTGGCAGGAAGGGAGAGACAAAGATTAAAACAGAGACTGAAGGAACACCCATTCAGAGCCTGCCCCACATGTGGCCCATACATATACAGCCACCCAATTAGACAAGATGGATGAAGCAAAGAAGTGCAGACCGACAGGAGCCGGATGTAGATCGCTCCTGAGAGACACAGCCAGAATACAGCAAATACAGAGGCGAATGCCAGCAGCAAACCACTGAACTGAGAATAGGTCCCCTGTTGAAGGAATCAGAGAAAGGACTGGAAGAGCTTGAAGGGGCTCGAGACCCCAAAAGTACAACAATGTCAAGCAACCAGAGCTTCCGGGGACTAAGCCACTACCTAAAGACTATACATGGACTGACCCTGGACTCTGACCCCATAGGTAGCAATGAATATCCTAGTAAGAGCACCAGTGGAAGGGGAAGCCCTGGGTCCTGCTAAGACTGAACCCCCAGTGAACTAGTCTATGGGGGGAGGGCGGCAATGGGGGGAGGGTTGGGAGGGGAACACCCATAAGGAAGGGGAGGGGGGAGGGGGATGTTTGCCCGGAAACCGGGAAAGGGAATAACACTCGAAATGTATATAAGAAATACTCAAGTTAATAAAAAAAATATTTCTCCCAAATAAACAGCCTTCTAGTTTCTTGACAGCACAAAGTATTATCTAATATGAAAAAATGATTTCCTTAAAATTCATGGAATATTAAATAAAGTACTGATTAGTGTTAATGACAAAGCAAGGGAAGAAATATTGGGTAATAAAGAATGGAGAGGCTACAGATAAATAATAAGTGAATCACGAGGACAGTAATTAACAAAAGCTAGCTATTATATTAAATCCTGTGTTTAGAGCATTAATAATTTCTTCTACTGACTGCCCTGTTTCAAATGCTATAAAGCGTACATGTCTGTGTGTGTGTGTGTGTGTGTGTGTGTGTGTATGGTGGATGTGGTGTGTTTCTATGTGGTGTTTGTGTGTATATGTGTGGAGTGTTTGTGTGGAGTGTATTCTTTTGTATTTGTGTATGTCTGTGTGTGGTATGCGTGTGTGGTATGTGTGTATATCTGTGTGGTATGTTTCTATCTGTGTGTGGTTTTTATATGAGGTGTGTGTTTGTGTGTGTGTGTGTGTGAAGAGAGAGAGAGGCAGAGAGACAAAGAGATATAGAGAGAGAGGCAGAGAGAGACAGAGAGACAGAGACAGAAGAAACACACACACACACACACAGAGAGAGAGAGAGAGAGAGAGAGAGAGAGAGAGAGAGAGAGAGAGAGAGAGAGAGAGAGAGAATATTATAACAGGAAAAAGAAGGTCCACAAAGACACGGACATCAAGATGGATCAAGAAGTAAGCGCTCAAAATGTCAGCCACAAAGATCCAAGAAAGTTCAGTTTGGATACGAAATTCTACCAACTATTCAGAAAAGACAGCTGGAATGAAGGGTCATGCAGTACAGACAGACAGCAGCCACCCAGACATGCAGACTCTGTGAAGCTGGAGCGAGGCAGACAAGACACACTGTGATAGAACGAACATGATCTTATTTTTTGTTTTGTTCTCCATAAAAGGCAAACAGGCAGGTTTACTTTCCTGGACACCACATTGGGGAAGAAAAGTGTTAACGAGGATGTTGTATATGATCTTTGTGTGTGTGTTTTACCGTTCTGCCGGTGCCGGACGTGAGATACTTCCCCTTAAATCTACACCGTTGGAACCAGTCCGTGCTGGAAACGGAGCTTGTGTTATGTGGGGCAAGGGCGAGGATCAGCACTTAACACAGCGATCAGAGCCTCTCTCTTCCTACCCAAGACAGTTCTATACAAATATTCATAAACACTTGTAAAGAAGACAAAAAATGGGAAATATGCTTACTTTTATAGTGAAATATAGTTTATTGATATGAAACTTGAAGCTGACAGTTTTAAGATAACACTAAACAGTTAGTTCATATAAAACTATGAATTCTAGAGACATGGCTACATGTGCATCAAGCTCTTCTCCAAACTTCCGGAACATTTCTTCAGATGAGTGAACAGATTCTCTCTTGGTCTCTGCTGGTTCAGCATTGATATCTTTTTAACCAACTTTGGCCGATTCCCTGAACTTAGGTTTAGGCAAATCTTTCACATTTGAGTAGTGGCCTGAATATAGGAACTGTCGACTTGTACATGTTTTAGTAAAAACTATGCTTTTAATTGATTCTTCTCTCAGACATCTTGACTGCCGCTTCCCTTCCCTCCATTCCTTCCATCCCCCCTGCCCCATTTTCCTTCCCCAGTTCCACACCTCCTCTGTTTCCTTTCAGTAAAGAGCAGGTCTCCCAGGGATATCAACTGAGCACGGCATATCAAGATACAGTAAGGCGAAGCCCAGTCCTCCTATCACACTGAATGGGGCAGCTCAGTAAGAGGGAGGGTCCCTAGAGTCCTACTCCATAGGTTAGTCACACAAAACCCCTAGGCTAACATCCACAACACATATGCAGAGGAACTAACACAGACCCATGCAGGCTCCGCGACTGCTGCCTCAGTCTATGTGAGGCCCTATGAGCCCTGCTTAGTTGATTCTGTGGGCCATGTTCTCCTGGTGTCCTCAACCCTCTGACTCCTACAGTCCTTCCTCCCCTTCTTCCTCAGGGTTCCCCAAGCTCGGTCTAATGTTTGGTTGTGGGTCTCTGCATCTGTTCACATCATCTGCTGGAGGAAACCTCACTAGAGACAACTGGGCTAGCCACTGCTCTGTGAGTATAGCAGAATTATTCTGGTGGACTATGACACCAGACAGAAATCTGGTAAGGTTGAAGCAGGCTCAAAAACCTGAGGAATCTCATAATTGAGAATGTCAGGGGTTGGAACCAGCTCCCGGCCAGACTACCTGTCTTGGAACACGTAACCATGACATCCCATGTGAGAGGACCATGATAACTGATCAAGTAGCCTAAAAATCTAGGGTTCTCTCTGCTAATGAGGTATGTAGATAGGCCCCAAGTATTTAGCCAATGAGCTTCCATTCCTGGGTATCTCTTCCTGCAAAAGGTGTTTAATCCCTGGTTCACCATAAGTAAGGCATATGCATCCATATCTGCCATAAAAGTAGTTTGGACAAGCAAGGACTGTCTCCTTCATCAAGTACCACCACAGGGGGTGGCCTAAATCTCTCAGAGAAGTCCTTCTCTTTCCCAGCTCCTCCATACTATCAGCACTCGCAACCAGACTGGATTCTGCCCGGAACCAGGCTCAGCCATCCCAGTCCCAGCTGGTGGGGAGGGGGAGGGTAGACCCTGGACCATGCATCTCAACTCCTCATGGTCCCTAGCAGCATCTGGGTACACAGGAGATTGAGAGCCACAGCCTCTGTCCCAGCCCCCACTGTTTCTCACGGGGGGTGGGGAATACAGCCTGGGATCCCCTGTTTTGGACTGTGTTCTGCCTTCCCTGAGCGATATGCTGGTGACTGTCTGGCTTCCAGCAGTGAGACAGACTGTGCAGCCTGACAGTGGTGCAACCACACTCCAGCAGGTGCATGTGCACAGCTAATAAAAAATGCAAGGGAAAATCCACGTAACTTGCACAACACTTGTTTTCACGTGACTCTTGAATTAACGCAGAATCCACGAGACAGAAGAAGGTAGATTCTGAAAGCATTTGAGGGAGTGGACATTTACAGGAAGCTCAGGAAGAGGACACTAGGATAAGGCTTCTAAGAAAAATTGGAATCTTGTTAGTGTCCTTAAAAAGCAATAGACTTTAACATGTGAGTTTTTTCTATGTGATATATGTTATATGAATGTCATTCCTTAATACCCTTTTATAGATCAGCCAATGAGTCAGATGACGCGAGACGTCATCCTAACCAGTAAATGCGAAACAAGACCAGTTTGCTGTTGGGTGTTTAATATTTTTTATTGATTTATCTTGAAAGAAGATGCAAAGTACTGTCTTAGTCAGAGAGAGATTTTCTGAGACACATGCAGTTCAGTGTTCTAGATTTTTCCTCTGGGTTACTTATTCACAGCCAGGCCAAATGTTCTTCTGAGGACTGGGCACTCCATAAGCGAGGTCAAAGAAAAAGGTTTTCTTCTGCTTGTTCTCAGTAAGAAGGCAGCCACCCTCTCTACCTTGAGCATCTCTCTTGGGAAATCTAATGGCCCAAATACTTCTTTTAACCCTTGGGTTGTAATTAAAATTTCAGGGGCCAGGATGCCCATGTGTCTTATTTTTTTTTTAAATACCAAGAGATGTCTCCAAGTCCAGAGGCTTGGTCCTTCTTGAAATGTAGATGCCCAGAGAGACATCCAGTGTGGGTAGTGACCCTGCCATGTGGAGAGTTTTTGGCCCTTTTGCCAGTCTTTTTAGTGTAAGAACTCAGCTTCATTGCTAGAGAAACAAATCTTCCTGAGATAATCTTTATGCTAAAAGAAAAATTTCTAGGAGAAATGAATAAAACGTTTTACTAATCTAGGGCCTTTCTTCTCTGTATTATGCACATTTATGATATCGCTCCATCTTTTCAGGCAAGGGCACTTTTCCAAATTTATTGTTTGAGAATTTTGTATAGGAATATAATGCATTTCGGGCAAATCCCCTGCCACTCTCTTTCCTCCAAGTCTTCCTATCCTCTCTCCACGTTTCCCTCCCAATTTCATGTGTTCCTTTTCAAACCAATTGAATCCACTTGGCACTGCCAGTGTGTGCGTGGGTGTTGGACCATCCACTGAAGAGTGGTTTCATCTGAAGAAAACTGACACCCTCTCCTGTAGCAACCATCCATTGCTTATCACTCCTCAGCTAAGAGTGGGAGATTGTGAGCCTCCCACCCCAATCCATACTGGGATTTTGGCTGCCTTTTTCTTGTGCATGAAGTCATAGCCACTGTGTGTTCATGTGTAAAATGGCCCTGTAAAGTCTGGAAAATGCTTCTTTGAGACAGTCATCCACTGCTTCTGTCTTCTGTAGCCTTTCTCTCCTTTTCCACAATGATCTCTGAGCCTTGGGAAGAGGGATTGTGATATAGATGTTCATTTTAGTGCAAACACTCCACTGTAGGCTTAGTTTTTTTTTAAAAACCAACTTTAATAAAGGGTTCTCAAATGGTTCTACCCCCCATCCCATGCCCCCTTTCTGACCTACAGTCCAAAGGCAAACAGAATGGCAAATGGGACAAGGGGATGAGGACCTGTGTAGAAGTAGTTCTTTGGGGGCAATTCCATTCTGTTGTCAGGAAACCAGCAGCCCAGTTCAAAAGTGTCACTAATCACGAATCAGCAACAGCAGCATGGTCCAGTAGAAACTGCAGACTTACGACCAATTGGGATGAGTCAGCTGGAGGGACCAGGACCAGCAGGAATGCCAGGAGTTCTCTGCTGTGCCTCTCAAAGAAGTGAAGATCAGTCAAGACACGAGACCAACAAAGAGTTGCACAACTAGCTCGGCAAACACCCCGTCACTGACCATTGAGTCCTACTTATACTCCCTCCAAACATTGTGTATCTTCCCGCAGGTCTCGCCTCAGCAAAATGCCATGTGAGTCTACATCACATGATGTAACCAGAAGCTTCCCCTTCACTCCTATTCTCTGCACATAAAGCTATTGTGAGTCCATTCATTCATCAGTGTCTGCTGTTAGAAGAAGCTTCTCCAAGGAAGGTTGAGAGTTGGCCTAAGGTATACAGGGCAGTATTCAGAGGCAGTTTGACATTACATTCATTTAGTTGGACAATAGTCATAGATTCTTCTCTAGGACCTAAGATTATCTAGTCCTAAGATCTTGGTCCAGTTACCAGTATCAGGCACCAATTCCAACTTGTGGACTGGATCTCAAATCCAATCAGAAGGCAGTTTATTAGTCCTAGAATACCCATGCCACTACTGTACCAATGGGCATATTTTGCCAGGGCCAGTTGATATTGTAGCTTGCAGAGCCTATAGCTGGGTGAGACTGCTGATGACATTTCTCCCTCAGCAACCTGTTGTATATCACGCCTGACATTACGGTAATGAAACTTGGTTGTTAGTTCCAGTTTGATTTCCCCATGTCCTGTGACTCAAGTGTATGGCGTCTTCAGCAATAAGGGTCTTACCGTTACCATCATGTTCTGGAAGTTAACCAAAGGAATGACAACAGCCTGTATTATTTCAGGAGGGTCTAGGGACCCTATGACTATCAACTCTAAAGAGATAATGCACACGTGACAGTGGACTTTTTGTTTGATAGTGTATGGTGTTTGGAAGAGGAGGCACCATCCACCTGAATATAGTAATTCTATATATACATGTAGACATTTTTAGGAAGTATCTACAAAGGTCTTTTCAAAGGTCTTTAATATAGGTGGTCCCTCCCAGTACCCTTTCCTCTATGCTGTCCTCTCATCCCCCACCCCACTTAACCATTCCCCCTGTTACTCATCTCTCAGGCTCTCCCCCCTCCTCCCATGGTCCCTGTCTATTTCCCTGACTTCCATAGGTAATCTAATTTAAACACATGTAGTTAAACATTCAGAGCTAGGATGCACATATGAGAGAAAAAAAGGTGATATTTGTTTTTCTGAGTTTTGGGTTATTCAGAATGATTATTTTCAGATGCACTCATTTGCTTGCAGATTTCATTTTTCTGTACACTGGAGTAAAATTCCATTGTATGCATGCACTTTCATTGCCCATTCACCAGTAGATAAGCATCAAAGGTTGTTTCCGTTTCCTGGGTATTGCTCATAGAACAGCCGTGAGCATGGGAGCATGACTGAAAAACATTTCCGAGTCTTTTGGGTATATGCCCAGGAGCAGCAGGCTGGAACCTATTGGAGACCTACTGAACTCATGAGGACCCTCCGTACAGATCCCATAGCTCACACTCTTGCCAGCAACGACGAGTATCCCTCTTCCCCAGTGTAGGCTGGGGTAAGATTAAACCTCAAAGTAGTTTCATTTGCATTTCTCTGATTATAAAAATGTGGAATAGCTTAAAAATATTTCTTAGCTATTTATATTTTTTCATCTTCTTTTTATTTGAGAATGTTCTGTTCAGTTTCATAGCCAATTTTTAATTGGATTGCTTGTTTTCTTGTTGTTTAGTTTTATGAGTTATTTGTGTATTTTTGACACTAGTCCTCTGTCGGATACATAGCTGGCAAAGACCCTTCACCCAATTTTGTAGGCTGCCTCTCCGCTTGGTTTATAGCGTCCTTCGCTTCAGCGTTGGAAGTCATTATTGGTTGTCTCATTCTCTGAACTACCAGAGTTGTTCAGAAAGCCCTTACCTGTCAGGTAGGTTTTTTTTTTTAAACAGGGGTTACTCCAGCAACAACATCAGGACCACTGGGAAATTTTAACAAATGCAACCTTACATGTACTAAATTAGAAGCCCTTGGACTACGGTCAGCAGTTCTTTTGAATCTGTCTTCTAGGTGACTCTAATATAGTCATGGAAACTTCTGCCACAGGCCATCCTTTTGTGAGCCAGTCTCATTATCTCTCCTGCTTCCTACATCTATCTCGTTGTTCCCTACCATGATTTACTGATTCTTCAGCAACCACTGTCTATGTGCTGCTATGATAATGTTGATTTAATGGGTTTGACAGGAGTCAATCCATCTGTCGGAAGTACCTTAGTGCAACAAGGAGGTTATTGATTTCCAGGGCTTCATGAAAAGTCCTATAATTGGATTAGCAATCAATTATTTTATACATCCTGCATATAGTCCTGTTAGCAGCAGGGGCTGGACTGAGTGGTTGTGATTTGTTCACTTTCTTCAAAGCAAATAGCATTTGCAACGCCAAGTAAAAATATGGTCTCTGACTAAAGAGTGGTAAACAGAGTCATGCTTTGGGAAATCCATCAGAGAGAGAAGAGAGAGCAGAGAGAGTAGAGAGAGCAGAGAGAGGGAAGAAAGCAGTGAGTAAAGACAGAGGGGTGGGGAGAAAGGGAGAGAGAGAGAGCAGAGAGAGGAAAGAGAGAGAAAGAGAGAGCAGAGATGAAAGAGAGCAGAGATTGAGTGGAGAGAAAGGGGGAGAGGAGAGAGAGAGCAGAGAGGAGAGAGGAGAGATTGAGCAGAGGAGAGGGAGAGGGAGAGAAAGAGAGAGCAGAGAGCAGACATTTGCCATACTCTATCCTACATTTTCTGTTGTGTCACCAACACATTTAGGAAATACTAATGACCAATTTTATCTGTTTTATAGAGTTTTTTAAGCGGATGAAATTTACTGTTACCTCTCTCTTTTGAAGCCTGAATTGTTGAAAGTGTTCTTTGGTGTCTGCTTCGTGCTTTCTGGTCCCCACAAGGGGGACATCAGAATGCCTTCTATCTGTAAACAATGTCTTGTCTTACTCAGAAGTGGGTTCAATCTTACTTGTGAACTCCAGGGCCCTAAAATAAACGACCCATTTGCTCAGGTAATCTGCTCTTCTGGAGCATCATTGAAGACATCAGCTGGTAAAAATTTCATTTCTAAAATCCCCAAGTGATCTCTTGAAACGCTCTCCCATCTTTAATAGTATAAGCAAACAAAACATGTGAGGTTGATTATAAACACTCCCAAATTCTTGTTACAGTTCCCCGAACATAAATCTGATTTGCTAGGCTTTCACGACAATGAAGATCAGAAGAATTAAGCCACAGAAGAGAAGAAATACATAAGCGAGGAAGACGTAATTGCTAGCGTGTGTTATTTCAGTCCACGACAAGGATGTGGACACAGATGTAAGTGTGACATTAAAAAAATATGATAAAGGAAAAAGAACCCAAATTTAGCTAATAGCGCATTCCTTAAAGTTCAAGAGTGAATAATCCAGACTAACATAAATTTTCCCATACAAGCCATAAGCATTTATGACTTCAGAAATCGAACGGGTTCCTGTTTCCCGTGTTGCTCATTTTCCTAAAGCAGAATTGTTTTTACAGCCTGAAGAATGACTCCGTGCAGCCCTGCGCTCCTTGTTGCGCCTGAGATCCCTTTAGGAAGAAGCAGTCATTACTTTACGAATTGTCAGTTTTCTTTGCAAGTTTCTATGACTGTTATGTTCTTGTGTCAAAGAGATATTCCAAATCGTAATATCTAAGTGTGAGCCGAGTGAACAGGTCCCCTTCTCCCAGCCGAAAGCTTATGTATCAGAGGTTTGTTTTTAAGTTTAAAAAACTTAATTCTCATATATATATATATATATATATATATGTATATATGTATATATGTATATCTCTGTGTGTGTGTGTGTGTGTGTGTGTGTGTGTGTGTGTATGTGTGTTGTCTACATGTTTGTCTGTTTACTACGTACATGGCTGGTGCCCTCAGAGGTCAGAAGAGGGCATTTGATCTCCTAGAACTCAAGACAACTGCAAGCTGTCCTGTGGGTGCTGGGAATCAAACCTGGGTCCTCGGGGGGAACAGCCAGTGCTGCTAACCACAGGGCTGGACTCTCTGCCAGAGCTCTCAAGTCTCCAGCCCTAGGATTCTTAACACTTTAAAGCCATTTTATAGGAAATTTTCTTGTGCAGTTTTCTTAGCTGCTGTTTCCCTTTTCTGTTTTCTATACTCTGACTTTTTCTTTTTAGCTTAACGATTTACTTTTAGGGGGTCTTGATAGTATCACAGAGCCAAAAAAAGAATAAATGCTGTACTCTACTTAAAATTTTTTGGTTGGGTGGAGTAGTCTGGTCACCCCTCCTTCAGTGCTAGTCTAGTGTGTGCTGACATGGCCTGGGCTTGAGCAGTTCTGCGCATCCATCACCGCTGTGGTGTACCCTTCCCATATGACCCCAACGTGGCCAAGAATGCCCTGTAACTGTAGGGCTCTGCTTTGAATAGCTTCTTTTCCAATCAAGTCTGCAATGCTTGCATATTTGAAGATGCTACTGTGTGTGTGTGTGTGTGTGTGTGTGTGAGAGAGAGAGAGAGAGAGAGAGAGAGCATGTGCGCACACACACACACACACACACACACACACACGTGTGTACATAAGTCCCTTTGCCACGACTCTGTCTGAGGACTCAGGTACAGTAATTCATTTCCTTTTACCTTCTGTGCTTGAGACAGATCTCAGGATCTTCTTTCAATGATTACTAAAATTGATAAAGAAAAGGCATAATAAACTCAAACTGTAACAAGTTAAAAGTATTTTAAAAACACAAGCATTGCTTCTACAAGATATTACTTCTTCCACAACCTTTCCTATTTCTCTATTTTCTGGTTGTCAATTCAGAAGACCAGCTCCGTGACAGAAAAGGTATGGCATCATATCCACAAGCTATGAGCTTATGAAACAAATCTTAACAGAGCAAAAGATAAAAGAGTGTTGATTTCAGGACCTCCCTCAATGGAAACTAAATCAGCCCTCAAGGATGATGGAAGGGACATGCACTTGATTGTAAAATTTATTCCTGAAAGGTAACTCAAATGGCCATGTCATAGGATTTCTTAATTAGAACATAGCCTCTGAAATTGATAACATTTTATATTTCTTTACTGAAACAGCGGGTCATGATCTTGCCTTACAGGTAACAAAAGGCTGAGGCAGTGACCAAAGCTATGTCTGGGAGCTTCAACACCAATCTAGCTAAGGTTTATAGATACCTTATTCTATGCTGCCCCAAGAAATTAAACTGGCCCTCCCCGTCTCTCTCCTTGCCCCATGGCCTATGCAATTTGGATACTTGTTAGTCTGTTTTTCTTTTTACACTCCAGTGAATTCTTTTAGAAATATGTTTCTTTGTGACTGGCTGGCCCTGAGCGTTATGCCCTAATCTTAATGTAGTGCTCAGGAGGAAGGCGGTAATGCTAACTATAAGGTTAACTGTGACACAGTAAATCACCCACATTTTACAGCTGTACACTTTTATCCCAGGAGGTGTAAATGTGCGTGGTGGTTCATTTTACACCACTCTACAACCCAAGAGTTGGTGCCTGACAGCTTTAAATAGAGAAAATGAGTATTTTTAAAACAGCCTAGAACTATTGGTATGAATTAAGTCATTCTGAGCTAGGAATGGATAGCGAGTAAAATCTACTGCATTCTGTGATTTTGCAACTACCTGTTTCTGACATGAAAAGCAGGTATTTTTTTTGTCCCGAGACTGCCTATGAAATCTCACTGAAGAGAATCGGAGGGATAAGGAGACAGCCAGCATTAGTTTTCTCTTTGGCTCTCTAAGGATGCTAGACTTCCCAGGACGGAAAGGCAGGAAGATGTGAGAATGATTCCTTATGCAAGGGATAATGCTAGGACCCACTATGCAGGTTTCTAGACAGAATTCAATGAGAAGTAGGTGGGGAACTCTGAGCACAGAGTAGGCTCTTGGGTCTAGGCAAACATCATCTGAGCACAGAGTAGGCGCGTGAGACTAGGCAAGCATTGTCATCACCAGCTGCTTTCTGGGGCAATCTTACTCCATTGTGAGCAGGTTGTAAAGACAGAGGACTCGTGGGTGCAGTCTTTTTTGTCATGTGATTAGCTTCCCCCAGGAGGGCCAGAGGGCTCAGCTCTTCTTTGCTGGATTTAGAACTGTTACTATGTAACTGGTTTCTGGGTGGGATGCAGTCAAGGAGGCATTTTACTTCATGTGTTGTTCCGGTTCTGGAGCCCTGTCTCGCACCCTTTATGATGGGACGCTGTTTTGGGAAGATGATGTACTTTTTATAATAATTTTCCTGAACTGGAGACCACCCCCTTTTATATGTTAGAAGTTTTTAGTCCGATCTACACAGCAACCTCCATCTCTTACCAGACAACAATTTCGGTTTTTTTGTTTGTTTGTTTGTTTGTTTGTTTGTTTGTTTTTTTGTTTTGTTTTTTTGATTCTCACCTTCCTAGCGCCCCATGACTGAGTCTTTGGAGGAAAACCAAAACAGAGACTGGGAGAGTAGTTTACTTTTGTGTCATTCCTTCCAAGTTTTCTATGTCGTCATGCTTTTTACTCGCGGTCATTTAAGGCTCCTGTACGGTGAGGGTGGGAGAAACTAAGGAGGAGAAACAGCCAGAAGAGTCTAATTTTGAAAGGAGAATTATATGAATTCTAGGTTTGGAGATACAAAATTAAAAGAATAAACCCCAAAAGGCCACAGATCCAAAATTAAAAGAATAAACCCCAAAAGGCCACAGACCGAGGGCTAAGCCCTACAGCCAGGACTAGCAGGCCATAAAGATAAAGGAGCACAGGAAACACTGTCTAGGCAGGACTGGCAAGCCATAAAGATAAGGAAAGGAATGCAGAACAGACCAGGAGTACCAGATCTGACTCACAGGCCACCTGGCAGGAAGAGATAAGCCCCCAGCCCCCGACATCCAGGACGCCCCAAACCTGCCAATGTGTGTAGCTATACCTTATTACCTCATCATGTGAAATAGCCAATCATATGTGAACATGTCTATGTGCCTCGTTTGAATCCACCAATCCCCGTAACTATGCATCTGCTTCTGTACGCCCGCTTCTGCTTCCCCAATCCCTATAAAAGCCCCATGCTGGAGCTGCTGGGCGTGCAAGTCCTCCGAAGAGACTGTGTGCCCGCAGGTACCTGTGTTTTCCAATAAACCCTCTTGCTGATTGCATCCGAGTGGACTCGGCTCGGTCATTGCGCGCTTGGGACTCCTCCTGAGGGAAAGGTCCTCTCTGGGGGTCTTTCATTATGGGGGCTCGTCCGGGATTTGGAGACCCTCCGCTCAGAGATCACCGACCACCCACCGGGAGGTAAGCCGGCCGGCGTTTGTCTTGTCTGTTGTGTCTTGTCCTGTGAACGATTGATCAATAGGCTCAGATCTGGGGACTATCTGGGCGGGCCAGAGAAGGAGCTGACGAGCTCGGACTTCTCCCCCGCAGCCCTGGAAGACGTTCCAAGGGTGGTTGGAGGAGAGGGAGATCTGGATCCGTGGCACCTACGTCCGTTTTCGGAGGGATCCGCACCCTTGATGACTCCGTCTGAATTTTATTGGAGTAGAGGATCCAAGACCCTCACTGACTCCATCTGAATTCTTGGTTTCAGTTTGGTACCGAAGCCACGCGTCGCATCTGTTTGTTACTTGTTTGACTGTTGGAATTGTTTGTCTTCTTTGTGACCTGACTGTGGTTTTCTGGACGTGTTGGTGTCTGTTAGTGTCTTTTTGACTTTTGTTTCCTGTTTGAATTTGGACTGACGACTATGTTTAAAATCTTGGACCGATGACTGTGTTTGAAATCATGAAACTGTTTGCTTTGTTCGTCGAAGAGTTTTACTTGGTCCCCTTAACGCTTAGTGTGTAAGAAACTTAATTTTGTGGACCCCGCTCTAGTGGCGGTGTGTTGGTTGATAGCCAAAGTTAATTTTTAAAACATAGTGTTTTGGGGGTTGGGGATTTAGCTCAGTGGTAGAGCTCTTGCCTAGCAAGCGCAAAGCCCTGGGTTTGGTCCCCAGCTCTGAAAAAAAGGAAAGAAAAACCAAACAAAACCATAGTGTTTTATCTGTGCTTGTGCTCGCAGCCAGCTGTGATGAACTGGGAAAGATTTAAATTTTGCTTGGGAGTAAGGAATCTTAAAGGTGGAGTTTCAGCCGGTATGGCACTTAGTGCGTAGCTGCCTAAAAGATCAGAAATGCTGTCAACAGGCTATAAAAAAAGGGATAGGCGGTGTTAGAAATGCTACGGGAAGAACTATCTAAAAAGGCTGAGAGCGAGGTGGGAGAGGACTATAAGGAAAACAAGAAAGGAATTTCTGACATTTGCTCACAGAAGGAGAGTGCTCATTAAGAGAAATTCTTTAAGGAAGCCTGCCTTATCTGCTGTCCTTATTCCAAGGGAGGAGTCAGTCTCCAACATTAAATTACTTTTCTCGCTGATCATCATTAACATGGAGAGTGCCTTTGGTCCTATCCCCACAGCAGCCAGTTCCTGCCCCTATGGTTAAAATGCCCCAGGTTGGGGAACAAAAAGAGCCCCTAAAATAGTTTCAAAGAATCTACAACAAGCTGTAAAGAACTTTGTTTTGTTTTGCCAGTCAAAATTTAGAATTCAGGCTTTGGCGGTGGCCAAGGTCAGAATTAATGTTTTCTTTTCCATGGGCTTTTAAACCCAGTGAGACGGTTTGGTAAAGGGCTGTTACTGAGGTCCTGATAGCCCCAGGTGAACTGGTTACGATTCTTTTTTCAGCCACCTGGCATCTAGCAACCAGGTTCTAACCATCTCTCCATCCATTTGTTATTAGTTGTTACTAAAAGCCTAGTGTCATTTGGAGGCTAGTTCTCTTGAGAGACAGAGCCACTGAGCTGGCACTGAAGGGAGGTACTCCTTAAGGGAAGCTCTAAGTCCAGAGAGACAGCCGGTAACAGATAGGCTGCCCCTCTGCTCACTTTTCTGTTTCACAGACACAAGGCCTTTTTGTCCCAAGAAAGCCTCCTGGTTTAGCTGTGTGACTAAATGCTGTTTGCCCTCTTCGGTAGACCTCTATTCTCAAGATTCTCTTGTTTTCTCACCATCCCATTTGAGATGCTTGTTAGTAGCTGTTACAGGTCTTCTTTACCACTGAGGAAAGACGGAATCCTACTGGAGGCCAGAAAGAATGTCCAGACACGGATAGAAAGCCCTCGCTTTTGCCTGCTCTCTTCAGACGCCTGAAGGTAGGGAGTGCCCCAGGTCTGCCGCCAGGCTCCAAGGGTGGGTCTCTGAGGGGCTGGAAAATGCCCCACCAATCTGGCTAAGATAAAGAAAGGATATGAATAGAAAGTTACAGAAATTTGAAGGGCTAAGCTAAGTCACTGAGAGTTAGTATAAGTTACAGAGAAAGTAAGGTTAAAAGAGAAAGAGGTAAAAAGAGCAAGAAGCTAGGGAAGAGAAGAGATAGAAAGTTAAGAAGAAGAAGTTAGAGAGCTAAAGAGAGATAAAAGATGAGAGAGGAACATATACTGGCCACAGTAGTTAGGGAACCTAGGAAGATAGTACCTGGCAACAGAAGAGAATCCCTGGCTAAAGATCAGCGTGCCTAATACAAAGAAAAAGGACACTGGGTCAGGGACTGCCCAAGAAGAACAAGAGGGGCCATTGGAGAGCTTCTTGGTCCTAGAGTGCTGGCTATGTACAGAGATAGAAGGGAAGTGTGGATACAGGGACCCAATGCTCTGTGCTCCTATGCCCCCCCCCCAGTGGGCCAATATCTAAGGACCTTGAGTACAAGGGGCTACTGACAACGAACAATACCTATGGACTGCCCGAAGAACAGTGGACCTTGGCGTGGGCCGGGTAACCCACTAGTTCATGGTCATCCCTGACTGCCCCTATCCCTTGCTCATGAGAAAATTGCTCTCCAAATTGGCTCGCATGGGCTGAAATGGCTGGGTGAGACCATGTGTATGCATATCTACAGACTGTGTATGTGGAGCTTAAGACCTGTCTCAGTGCACCAGTACCTGATGCTGGGAGATGTGTGGCTCAGTGCTTTTCTGCCTGGAACACGTCACTCCTGCCAGCCGGGCTCTGACAATTATCACCCAATCCAGGACTTAAACTGTGATAGAGTGGCTGATGTCTTGCCTTTGAATAGTGTCCCAAAAGATGGGACCACTGGTCAGCTGCCATGGACTAGATTCTCTACCGGTTGGGGACAATCTGGTCACCTTGCTGCCCAATCTGGATCTGGAGCCACTGCAACATGAGTGTCAAGCACTGGCAGAAGCCCATGGATGGAAGAAAGACCTCTGCGACTGGCTGATTGACCCCTGCTGAAAGCCGAGGACCTTGTCCACAGACGGGAACAGTTCTCTTCATGAATGAAGGTCAGAGATAAGTGGGTGCTGCCATGGTGGACAACACGATGTCATCTGGGATGGCTGAACTTCTACCCTCCCAGCACATCAGCGCCACAGATGCCTTTGCCATCTCTTAGATGCCCTGATGAAGCCAACAATTGTGAGTACTATTCATTGCTCAGGGTATCAGGAGGGAAGAGATTCAGTGACATGGGACAGTAACAAAACAGATAAAGTGGCTCGGGAAATGGCTATGCAGGAGCCTATCCTGGTTGCAGGCCTGCAAGAGACAGCCACTGAGAACTAGGATCGGACTAAGGGATGGTCTCACTTAGAATGTAAAACAGAAGAAAAGGCCCAAATTGCTTAAACGAAAAAAAAAAAAAGACAATGACGCACTTGAGGGGAAAGCTATACTCCCCAGAGAACAAAGAAAAGACTCACTTTGCCAAATACAGAAATGGACTCATTTAGGAGATAAAAAGTTTGTCCAAGTAGTTAAGTGTATGTAATAGACTTTAAGATTTTAGCCAGAGAGGCAGTAGAAAGTATAAGGTATGTCAATAAGTGAATGCTTAGCAAGCAAACAGGGCAAAGAGACCTAGAGAGTTTAGTGAAAAGTCGAAGTGAACTTCACTGAGATAAAACCAGAAAAATATAATCACAAGTATCTCCTAGTGCTTGTAGATACTTTTTCAGGAATAGATAGAAGCTTTCCTCACCAAACGAGAGACAGCCTCTGCAATCATCAAGAAGATACTGGAAGAAATCTTCCCCCGATTTGGAATGCCCAAGGTAATCTGGTCAGACAACGGCCCTACTTTCGTTGCCAAGGTAAGCCAGGGTGTGGCCAAGTATTTAGAGGTCGATTGGAAATTACATTGTATTTACAGACCTCAAAGTTCAGGACAGGTAGAGTAAATAAATAGAACTCTAAAAGAGACCCTGACCAAATTGACCATGGAGACTGGCACAGACTGGGTGATACTCCTTCCTTCTTGCTCTCTTCAGAGCAAGAAATACCCCTTCCAGATTCAGCCTTACCCCCTTTGAGATCTTAAATGGGGCCTCAGCCCCCCTGACTGTATTAGATGATGTTACTGAACCAACATGTCATAGTGCCATAGTAATAATGATTTGTGTGCCAGTCTAAAAGACCTACAGGTGATACAGAAAGAAATCTGCTCACAGCTGACAGCAGCCTATGCCCTGGAGACCCCTGAGTTCCAGGTCGGAGACTGCAGCTACACTGAGCCCAGACATTCGAGCCTCGCTGGAAAGGACCGTACCTGGTGCTGCTGACCACCCTGACAGCTGTCAATTCTCAGCCCTCACCAGCCGTGTACTAGCTGTTGGGGCTGAGAGCTGGGACCTAGAGGGAAATTCAGTCATGTTTGTCCTGGGTTCTATCAAGATAGGTGTGGGATAGGCTTGATTTCCATTACAAATGATATAACATTGCATATGTTAGTACTCCTAACACTTTTTGGGACTGTGCCTCAGGGATCACAATCTGTATAAGTTTAGAAGTTCTAAAAGCTAGTCATGACCTTGGTGTGTAGGTTTAGATAGTGTCCAGATTGGAATCCCGATGCTAAAGACTTAGTAAGACACAAAAAAGGAGTTGAGAATTACTTAGGGCTAAGGCTATCTAGGTGCTGCAAGGGCAGCACAACGACATCTGCTGTTGCAATGCAAGGCTAATAGAGAATTCAGAACTGCCATTCAGGAGTAATTAAAGACTCCATGAATAAACTTAGAGAAAGGTTAGACAAAAGGCAGACAGAGAAGCGCATCAGGGATGGTTCGAGAGCTGGTTTAGTAGATCTCCTTGGATGACTACTCTGGTATTTTCCCTTATGGGACCCTTCTTAGTTTTGCTTCTGCTTCTGATTATAGGTCCGTGTGTGTTAGAGAAACTAGTTAATAGGTTTGACTCCTACAAAAAGATAGAGACGCTCAACAAGGTTGGTTTGAGTCTTGGTTCACTCAGTCTCCCTGGATGACTACCCTACTCTCTGCTATATGGCTGGGCCACTACTAATAATTTTCTTGGTTTTAGTTTTTGGACCCTGCGTGACAAACAGGTTAATTGCTTTTGTTAAAAATCGAGTGGGTGCTGTGTGGTTGATGGTTCTGAGACAACAGTACCAGTCAGTTAGGACAACTGGTGAGACCAAATACGAGACTTGATATCAAAATTCTAAGATTAGAATTATTTAGTAGAAGGAGAAGGGAATGAAAGGAGAATTATACGAATTCTAGGTTTGGAGATACAAAATTAAAAGAATAAACCCCAAAAGGCCACAGATCCAAAATTAAAAGAATAAACCCCAAAAGGCCACAGACCGAGGGCTAAGCCCTACAGCCAGGACTAGCAGGCCATAAAGATAAAGGAGCACAGGAAACACTGTCTAGGCAGGACTGGCAAGCCATAAAGATAAGGAAAGGAATGCAGAACAGACCAGGAGTACCAGATCTGACTCACAGGCCACCTGGCAGGAAGAGATAAGCCCCCAGCCCCCGACATCCAGGACGCCCCAAACCTGCCAATGTGTGTAGCTATACCTTATTACCTCATCATGTGAAATAGCCAATCATATGTGAACATGTCTATGTGCCTCGTTTGAATCCACCAATCCCCGTAACTATGCATCTGCTTCTGTACGCCCGCTTCTGCTTCCCCAATTCCTATAAAAGCCCCATGCTGGAGCTGCTGGGCGTGCAAATCCTCCGAAGAGGCTGTGTGCCCGCAGGTACCTGTGTTTTCCAATAAACCCTCTTGCTGATTGCATCCGAGTGGACTCGGCTCGGTCATTGGGCGCTTGGGACTCCTCCTGAGGGAAAGGTCCTCTCTGGGGGTCTTTCAACTTCACTGAGCCAGCGTACCATTTCTGCACACCAGCTTTTCTGAAGCCCCTCCTCCACAGACCTCTGGGACAGGGTCTTCTTCCGGCTCCCTGTGGGAAGCACCCACTGCTGCTCGGTGCAGGGGATACTTTTCTTGCTGATGCTTTTGGAGTCTCAGCCCTATACCAGGTGGAGAACTGTTAGCCTTTCCAGTGATTCTCACGACTGTGCTCCATCTTGCCATGGCAGTGGGCATTCCTAACCCCACTGCAGGGTCCTTCTCAAACCACATCAAGGCAAGCTGACTCCTCAGACACCAGAATCTCCTAGTTTTGGGGGGAAGGGGTAATGAACAGAGTCTCTAAACATTTCTGTTCTGTACTCCTGCAGCAACAGCTTTCTTCAGTTGCTTAAGGAAACTGTGTGGGAACACAACAGAAAGGTATAACGAATACTGCAACAGTATCTGAAAAGGGTGGCTACCAACCACGGGGAGCCTCAGTTATCCTCAGCAGGAGAATGGCTAACAGTGAACCATCTTATAGATGCAATATAAGGGGCCACAACCACCATAACCACCACGGCCACCACTGCCACCATTGTTGCTGCTGCCGCCTCTGCTGCTGCCACCTCTGCCGCTGCCACAACCACCATTGCCACTATCACACCGCCCCCCGCCCCCCAAGAAAAGGTAGGTCCATTTACTTCTTTGGGTTTCCAAATGTTTTATACAGTGAATAGTAACAAAACACACACAGCGTCAGCGCCTCCCACCCCAGCTCATATATTTAGGGAATTGACAATGCATAAACAAACCCTCAATCGGGGCAGAGAGCAGGGAGTGGTGGTTAAGAGGCCTTTAGACTTTCATTCTGTTCTTTTATATTGGTCACATTCACGTGCTCAGTTTTTAAAAAAAATTATTTTTGAGGATAAAAGCCCATTGATACATAAACCATTTATACACAAAACCAATTTAGTAGTGTTTGGGGCTTATAAATGTGAAGGTGATTATTTCAGACAGGTTGGCTGTATCTTAAATCCTTTCAGTTGTGAATCCTGCTTCTGAAGGGCTTGCTTACATAGCATTAATTATTTTATAGGTGCTAGAAAAGTGGACACGCTTACTGCTTCTCCAAGGAACCATGCCAAGGTGATACAGTGAGGATGAGCCTCTGGACAAGGGTGGGATTAAGTCAATAAAAAAGTGCAGAAGTGGAAGGTAAGTACTTATTGTGCTTCAGACATAGGGTCCTGAAGCCCCTGAACTGGAACTTGTTTGAAAGCCTCCTCCTTTCATGGTACCAGCAGATGCTATGCCAGTTTCCAAAGCAAGAATTAACCAAGCGTCCTATCAGACAGGGATGCCTGGGAACCACCGCAATAGCCAGCATGGCGCCATAACCCTGAAGGTGCAGTAGTGGCCCACAGACCTTGTTGTAACCAACAACTCTCTAATTTGACTCAAGGCCTGCTCAGTAAGAGGAAATCATGCCTTATCCCCAGTCTCCTTATCTCTTTCATCACAAACTTTGGCTCAAACATTAAAGTTCCCAGTGCTTTCCCTTTCAAACCGTGCGTTTTGGATTCCTTTTTGCTCCACTTAGCTTCTTTTTCTTTGTAGCTGTCTATAAAGGTGGCTACTAATCATAGAGTCATGTTAGACTGTCTTGAAATCGCTTCTGCTGAATAAATAATGCATCGTTTTAAATTTAGCCTCAGGTAAATGGTCAGGACAAGATCTGAAAGCAGTCACACTCTTTGCCTAAATAACATAAGAATGGTCTCTAGCCCACTGGCTAATATCGTTCCCTTCTGAGGCCTCTTGAGCAGGTTGAGCTAGACCTCCATAGTCCGCACTGCTCTCAGTCCTATTGTCATTGTAGGATGGTTTACTAACCACGCTGTTCACCCAAAGTCTTCCATAGTTCAGAAAAAAAAAAATCACATGGTCGGGTCTGTAGCAGTAATGGTCTACTTCCTCCTGGTACCATTTCTGTCTTGGTTACTTTTCTATTGTTGTGGGGAAAGGTAACCTATAAAAGAAAGCAAGCTAGGCATAATAGAAGACACTTTAAAATCTCAGAACTTGAGGGAGGGGGAGGCGGAGGCAGGGGGTGGAGGCGGGGGGAGGCGGGGGCGGGTAAATCTCTGAGTTTCAGGACAGCTTGCTCTATATAGTGAATTCCAGGATAGCCAGAGCTACATAGCAAAATTCTGTCTCAAAAAAGCAAGCAAACAAACAAAAAAGAAAGCATTTAAATTGGTCTTACAGTTACAGAGGGTTAGACTCCATGTGAAGGCACCATAACGGGAACAACTGAGAACTCACATGAGTAAGAAAGAAAAGAGAGGGGAGAGGGGGAAGGGGGGAAGGGGAGGGAGCAGGGAGGGGGAGGGAGGAGGGGGGAGAGGTGAGAGATGAGAGAGGGGAGAGAGATATTAAAGTCCTTCCTCAGTGTCCTTCCACAAGACCACACTTCCTAGTCTTGCCCATATAGCCACCAAACTGGAGCCCAAGCATTCAAACAGAAATCTAAGGGGCCCATTGTCATCCAAACAAATTCAGTCAGGGAAAGCCTGTTAGAATGGTTAATCGTGTCAACTTGACTTGAACTAGACTCAACTAAGAGGCAAGCCTCTGAGCACGTCCATGGGGACATTTTCTTGATTAGGTTAATTGACTTGGGAAGACCGAGTGTATTGTGAGGGCAGCTTCCGGTGCTGACCTAGATTTGTCAGGAGGCCTGAGAGGAGATCATTTGTCTTTTGCCTCCTTGCTTTTGCACCTTGTTGGTGGGCTCTCCTACCCCGTTCTTTTGCTCTTGATGCCGTTTGCTATCACGGCTGCCTCTGTGGTATCATCCTTTGCTGGCATCTGAACCCGGCTCCTTCAGTTTTTCAAAGTAGACTGTAGAGAAGTGGTTCTGCAAAAATCAACCAAGCCTTTAGTACTGACAGACTGAGACTGCTGTGGCATTGGAATCACTCTAGAGCACTAAGGCTGCCGAGTGCTGGGATAATCGGCACAGTAGTGGGTGCGGGAGTGTGTGTGTGTGTGTGTGTGTGTGTGTGTGTGTGTGCGTGCGTGCGTGCGCGCGCGCGCCTGTGTTTTTGCGCACGCCTGTGTGTTTGCGCGCACGCACGTGCACGTGCATGCGTGGGCAAGCGCGTGTGTGCTGGGGATAGAGCTGAGGACATTGAGAGTCAGTCCTATCTACTTTTTTGAATTTGGAGACAAGGTTTCTCATAGGCCTGTAGCTTTCCAAGTAGGCTAGACTGTCTGGCTAGAAAGCGTAAGGGGTTCACAAATCCCTCTCTCAGCACTAGGGCTGTAAGTGTATACAACTATGCCAAGCTTTTGTTTACATGGGTGCTAGGGACCTAACTCATGCCTGCCAAGTGTGCATTTTTGCTGACTTAGCTATCTCCCCAGTACAGACAGGTGTGAGAACATTTAGTGTCAGATTACAAATAACATTTTATGAAATAAGAGGTAATAAAATTAAAGATAATTTTTTGATAGGATTACTCAACCTTAATCCAGTTCTGGAAAGTCTTGCATGCAATGTATTCCATGTGCTATAAATTTGGCACAAATAGTTGACGTCTAGTCATCCTTAAGGATTTCAAATCGATGCCCAAGGTTTGGAAATGGAGAAGAGGCTGAGGATGTGTGAAATGCTTACACACAATCCTGAGGAACTGACTTTAATTTCCAGCATCTGTGTGGAATCTGGGCCTGGTGCTGTATCTGTACTTCTAGTGCTGGAGGCAAGGCATGGTTAGGAGAATTCGTGGAGCTCACTGACCAGCTAGGCTAGCTGCACTGGTGAGTTTCAGGTTCAGTGAGAGATCGTACCTCAAAAAGTAAATCAGAGAACAGTGGAGAAAAATGTCCCACAGTGACCTCTGTCCTCCATAGGTGCCACGCTCATGCACACACAAACACACACACACACACACACAAGTGTGAAAGCACACTAAAATGTTGTGGAGTTTTCCATACGAAGTAATATTAATGACACAAACTCCATTTCTGCTTAAAAAAAAAAACCACCCAACAACACTGGAGTTCTATGAGTAAAACATACACATTGAAGACAGCAATGCTGGGCTCTAGCCACGGGACCGAGTCTGTGACCAAAAGGGATAGAGCACTTACTCTTCTTTATTTCTTAGAGAACTGGTTCTTTCATAGTTGTATTCCTTTTTAAAGATTTATTTATTTTATGTATGTGAGTCTGTGACACTGTGGCTATCTTCAGACACACCAGAAGGGGGCACCAGATCCCATTATAAATGGTTGTGAGCCACCATGTAGTTGCTGGGAATTGAACTCAGGACCTCTGGAAGAGCAGTCAGTGCTCTTAACCACTGAGCCATCTCTCCAGCCCCCCTTAATTGTATTTTCTCCCTTTAGGCTAACTGGATGTTAAAACAAAAGAAGAGATGAAATCATGTTTCTCTCCATGCCCCAAAGTTCTCGGCCCTCGCTTTGGAGAGCCCTGATATTGGCATCTTGAGAGCACACGCATCAGGAATGGCTGCTGTGAGCTAGCAATCTCCTGCTAAGTTCACCAGCTCTGGCCCTTCTGACGGCTTTCAGCACACACACTGTGAATGGCTGCAGCTCCTAGCCCAGCAAATGTGGTCTTGCCATCAGAGCATCAAGTTCAGAATGGTTTAACTTATGTAACGTGCTTTCTTCCTTTCAAGACCGTGAACTCGCACTACACATGCATTGTCTTGCCTTTCTGATTATGATAGATAATCTTGTCAGCTTCACTGCATCTGCAATCACCTAGGAGATAAGCCTCTAGGCTTGTCTGTGAAGGACTGGCTTAATCAAGGTGGAGAAGATGATTCTAAATGTGGCTGGCACTATATCATGGGCTAGCATTCTGGACTGACTAAGAAGGAGAAAGGAAGCTGAACACGAACATTCATCTCTGCTTCTTGGATGTAAACATCTGCCTCACCTCTGCCACTCTTGCTGTGCCTGCCATGATGGGCTCTGTCTTCAAACCCTGAGCCCCAAACCCGCATCTTTGAAGTTGCTTTTCTTGGGTATTCTACTGCTGCAATGAGAAAAGTAACCAATCAACAGCCATCTCTATCTTTTTAAAAGATTTATTTATTTTATGTATGTGAGCTCTATTTGCACGTACACCTGTGTGCCAGAAGAGGGAATTAGATTTTATTGTAGATGGTTGTGAGCTTCCTTGTGGTTGCTGGGAATTGAACTCAGGACCTCTGTAAGAGCAGTTGGTGCTCTTAACCACTGAGCCATCTCTCCAGCCCCAAACAGCCATATTTTAGCCTTGCATATATTCTATATGTGAAAAATGGAAAATTATATGCATATGCATTTATATGTATGCATACATATAAATATCTATACTTAAAATATACATGTAACTTACCATGTCACATATCAGAAAACCCACACTGAAATTCATTATTAATTCCATGTGCTCTTATTTGTTTCAGGCAATAGTTTATGGTCATTGTTTATACAGATTAGGAAGGGCGGTGCTGCAGGAATTATGACTTGTGAGTAGTTTGAAGGGGAACCATAGGCAATGAAGAACCAGAGCCAAGAGGACAGGGGCTGCTGTAGCTCTTGGACTGAATGGAACAAGGGGAAGAGAAGTCTTGGAAGCCAGGGGGTGCAGAGCAGGCACACAGCTTTAGAGAACCAGGGACTCTCTCTAGAGTAGTACAAGCAGCCGCACGTGAACCCCCAGAGGGAGGAACCTGAGCGATACTCTGCCCTCACTCTCTTCTCCCTTGTTTAGGGGTTGGGTTTCCACATTGGCTGAAACTTACCAGAAATCCCGATGCCCAGAAGTCGGTTGGGAAAGAGCAGGAGAGAGAGAGGAGGGCTAATGGGTCTGAATGAGGCAAGAGAAAAATAACACACAAACTAAGCCAACTGTCTAATTAGGTGAGAACCATCTCTCATCAACATGTATTCTGATGTTACACTCCCTGTGAACACAGCACACTCAGTGCCTTGTTCTTTTACTGAGATAGGAGTCAGTTTCATTCTCTGAATATGTGCACCCATTTATTAGTAGATAAAGATGGATTCATATTTTTACCCCCACTTTCCTTTCCCCTTAAAAACAAATTAAACTATAATGGTCACTCACCTCACTAAAAGAGCATTTTAGAAGTTGACTGTAGAAAGAACTTGAAGAATGTATACAGAATGACAAGCTAGTAGAAACGAACTCAGCAGTAAAAATTTTTTTTTTTTGGTTCTTTTTTTGGAGCTGGGGACCGAACCCAGGGCCTTGCGCTTGCTAGGCAAGCGCTCTACCACTGAGCTAAATCCCCAACCCCAGCAGTAAATTTTTTAACTGCTTGTATCTTTACACACACACACACACACACACACACACACACACACACACACACACACGTGCGAGTCAACAATGTCATGAACTTTATTCTAGACTTGAACTGGTATTAATTATACTAAATCCTCAGTAAATCTCATCTGATCATAGTGATGACATCAGAAAGGTCTTCTGAATGTTATATGACAATTAATATGTAAAAATATGTGTCAGCATATGTCTCAGTCAAGAGAATTTGGATTACAGAATTGGGACAGATAATCATCAAAGCTCGGTGATTGAAAATAAGAATCTGCTCAGTGAGGGCCAGCAGCAGGGTTTGCGTCTCAGGAGGAAGGACACACCATCCTGAGACACCGCTGAATCATAACATGGTCATGTGATCCCTACAGCAGCAGAGACCTCTGGAGAGTGCCATGCCAGTAATTAAATGTTTCTGTCTAAAACAGGCACTCAGCACCCAGCTCGTAACATTGACCAGAATTCATTTCTTGGCCTTACACAGCTGCCATGTTGATCACAGGCAGACCTGCTTGTCTGTGAGCTTGGGGAACATCTCCCACAGTTCAGTGTCCTGACTGGGTTAAACAAAATGAATAATGCCTTATGAGGTCATTGCCTTCTTAAGTGTGCTCTTTCTCTGACAGCTGGACTTATTAGAATTTACACAAGAATTTTAACCCTTGAAGACTGATTGCCAGGTCTTCTTTTTTTTTTCTTTTTTCTTTTTTTCGGAGCTGGGGACCGAACCCAGAGCCTTCCACTTGCTAGGCAAGCGCTCTACCACTGAGCTAAATCCCCAACCCCAATTGCCAGGTCTTCTTAATGTTGGCAGTGGTAGACTTTGCTCACATTTTATAAAAACTTCACACAACCACCATTGTATGGTTTGATGCTGATCAGATTGTGGTATCTGTCTGTTTGCCTGTCTGTCTGTCTATCTATTTGTCTGTCTGTCTGTCTATCTATCTATCTATCTATCTATCTATCTATCTATCTATCTATCTATCTATCTATCCATCCACCTACCCACCCATCCACCCACCTCTCCATCCACCCGTCCATCCGTCTGTCCATCCATCCATCCATCCATCCATCCATCCATCCATCCATCCATCCATCCATCCGTGTATAAAATCTGTACATGTGCACACTCATCCAATGTAGATTTGAACTTCTTAAGAGGAGCAGACCCTTTCTTGGCGACCAAGACTACAGAAGCAAAGACAATTTGTGTGTAAGTTCATGAAAGGACAAATCACAGGCTGCAGGGTGTGATTACCCATCTGTTATGAGAGAGCACAAGGAGCAGACCGTTGTGCTTCCTATTAAAGGATGCCAGGGTCTAAGGAGTGAATGTCTCCATCCCAGCACAAAACCCTTAAATTAGCGGCAATCCAGAGAAGAGAGTATTCACATCTGCTTATGTCAACCATTCCTGTGCTTTGACGGTAAGAAACCTCCTATGGGAGCTTCGATCTTATCTTAGAAAGAACGTATCGATCATGAAAGCCTTGATTCTTAAAGGTTCTTTTGTTTATCATTGTCTATACTGTGGAAACACAAACGTGCGGATGGATATATGTAAATTTATTGAGTATGTTTCTGTCATATAGAAGCCAGTATACGGGTTTATACCCTGCTGGACCAGTATGAGGAAAGACGGAAAGAAATCGAGTTCAAAAGGTGAAACACTCCTCACTCCGCTGAGCGGCCTCTAGGCTTCTGCTGAAGAGATTTCATAGCATTAATAAGAGCTAAGCTTGTCCAAAAGCATTCCTGGCTTCTGAAAAGCTACCTCGATATAAATAGCCCTCCGTTGCCTCCCCAACAGGATTATTAGATTGCTGACTCGGCAAAGCACGATTATTTCCATTCCTTTCATATTATTTGTATAACTCAGCAAAAGCTTTTCAACATTTTCTGCCTAATGG